>NW_015633151.1:1133356-1187772 GCF_001515625.1 Sinocyclocheilus rhinocerous
ACCAACGTGTCACACAAGAAACATTTCATGATGGGTAAAAGCAAAGAGCTCTCTCAAGACCTTCACAACCTTATTACTGCAAAACTGATGGCATTGGTTACAGAAGGATTTCTACTTCTGAATGTTCCAGTGAGCACTGTTGGGGCCATAATCCGGAAGTGGAAAGAACATAATTTCACCATAAACCAGACCAGGTGCTCCTCGCAAGATTTCTGACAGAGCAGTGAAAAAATTATCAGAAGAGTTGTCTAAGAGCCAAGGACCACTTGTGGAGATCTTCAGAAAGACAAGGAATTAGCATGTACAATTGTTTCAAAGAAAACAGTAAGTAATGCACTCAACCGCCGTGGCCTGTATACACGCTCACCATGCAAGACTCCATTGCTGAAGAAAAAGCATGTTGAAGCTCGTTTAAAGTTTAAAAGTAAAATAATGAAATAGAATTATCAAATTTTGTGAATGTATATATTTCATGAAATGCCCTTTAAAAAAATCAGTCATTGCTGAGTATAGTTTGAAAATATGTACTTTTGCATATGCCTTGTCAAATAGTAAATGGGCATTGTTTTATGCCAGTGACATGCAATCTGCAAATTATTAACTAGAAATATTTTTTAGATTCATGGTCCTGAGAAATCCAATTCAAGGAATGACTGAGAAAAATGAAGGAATAATTAGGTTTTTGGCTTCTGGTGTGATGAAAATATTTTCCTGGCTCTCATTATTACTCTTTTTGTGTAAGCTGGAAGCAGATCTTGTTGAAAAAGGTGTCCAGGGTGGATGTTCTTTCAATTAGTGATTATGTAACAGTCAAATGCTGCTAATGCACTCATCACACCCATAAATTGACCAATAAAAAGCTCTGGCCACATTTGATTTGAGTTAGCAGCTTGAAAGCCTGGCATCTGTGGCTCCGTTCCAGTTGTTTCTTTATTGTGCCTCATGTTAAAATGAAGAATCTTGACATTGATACTGCTGGAGCGGGAAAAGATGAATTCTGACTGGAATGTTTCCTGCAGGAAATGCCATGGTAAAATGAACACAACTGTAAAGTCTGTCTTTCTAATTAAAAAAATCTGAAACTAGAGTGACAGTCAGCATCTTGATAATCCATTAGAGAAGATTTGACTTTCTGCCTTTTGTACCTCTGTAGGGAATTAACTAAAAATGAATTATGCCTACTGATAACAGCGTTTGTTTGCACATGATGTGCACATTATTTTAGCACACAGTTTATTTGGAATTATGCAAATCATCTCAAATGCACCCATAAAATATGTGTTTAATGAGATTTGCATGGCACAGTTTCGCATTCTTGCAGTTTGTTTCCGTTGCAGCTAGGGTTGCAAAGGGGTGGAAAATTTCCAAAAATCCCTGGAATATTCCAAAAGATCCTGGAAAGTTTCCAAAATTTCTGGAATATTTTCGAAATTTACTGGAAATTTTCCATCTTTTTGCAACCCTAGTTGCAGCAGACTACTGTGATCTAGCATACTTTACTGGGACTGTATAGCACCTAAATCGGCTTTTCAAAATGCACTTGTGTTTCAAAAAGTCTATTTTAAATTAAATACCTTTTGCCACCTGCTTTATTTCAGGTGATAATAAGGCAATGTTAATACCAACAGACTGATAGAGTTTTGTGTAAAAAGGCCAGTTCATATCAAGAATGATAACTGTAATGATAACTTTTTGTAGCATCTACACCAACAGGTGATAACATTCTGTTTATTGTATGCAAATGTTGCAGTTACTTCATCTGCCGTTTTTAAAATTGAAAATTTGCTGAACATGTACTCTCTCTTAGTCTATGCAAGATGTAGATGAGTTTGTTTCTTCATAGAAAAAGATTTGTAGAAATTTAAAATTACATCACTTGCTCAACAATAGATCCTCTACAGTGAATGGGTGCCGTCAGAATGAGAGTCCAAACAGCTGATAAAAACATCACAATACTCCACAAGTAATTCACATGACTCCAGTCCATCAATTAATGTTTTGTAAAGTAAGCTGCATGTTTTTAGGTTTTAACTTTAAAGCACAGATTGTCAACAAAATATGAGCCCATAATACAAAATAACGCTTTTCCTAGTAAAAAAGTCCATCTTCTGTTGTCTTCTCACATCAAAACCCACTGACATATTTGTTATTAACGGTTTTTGCTTGTGCTAGATCTGTGCATATTTCTCTCTTGATTCAGACGAGATGGCATTTCCACTGAAGAAAGCAATATTATGGATAGAGGACTCATATTTTAGCTGGAAGAAACTTGATAGCAAATTTTCAGTGAATTTCAAGTCTTTTCAAGTCAATGTATTTGATCATTTAATCATTATCTTGTGTTGTGGGCTTCACTATTCCCATAGAATTGGGACAAATATTTAAAACTACATAGTTACAGTTACTGTTACAGCTGTCATTCTTGGTGTGAATGGGCTTTAAGACTAAATCTATATGAAATCTATAATGAGCCTAATTTACATAAATAAGAACTGTGTTTGTATAGTAACAAATGACACTTATGGATTTTATATGCGACACAGCGCTATTTCAGTGCATTTGCTAGCATTTGATTAAACTGGATTGTGTGTGGTTAGCGCCGAAATACTGCACAAAAAAGTATCTTAGAGTTTAGTGAATAGCATTTCGTAACCGATGAAAACGTTTATCTACCTTTTTCCCCAAATTGCAACCATATGATCATCCAAATTTAAACAGGACTTCCTGAATGTGGTGACTTAAATGTCCAAGTGTTAACATCAGAGGAAGCTGCATATAAATAATCTGTTTATTCATAAACATGAATGATGAGTCTTTTAGGCTCTTATATGCAATGCCTGTCATTTAGCGCGTTTGCGGAGAACCTCAGCGGTCAATGGCAGTGAGATTTAGCGGTGTGGTAATGTACACAACATAGCTCATGGTTGCTGCAGCAGTCGTGAAAAGCACCAATCACCATCAGATGGCTAATTTTCAGAGCCCAGAAACCCCCGTGCTGCCTGCGAGTAAACCGTGGCTTTCCGACAGGGCATAATCCAGATGCCTTAATCATAGTCATTTACTCGCACAAACATTTGGCTGCAGAGGAGATGCTTTTGTTGGGCTGATGGAAAGCCTGAGCTCTGGTGCACTTGTTTTTTTTCTGCCGGATGAGCTAATGGTTTATTAAGGTTTGCAGGCTCGGTGTAGATCTTGACGCTGATTTGCCATAATCAACGTGTCTGGGAGTCGGGGCTTTATAATGTGAAAACGAGGCCAGACTCCTGATTAAACTCAACGATGCCAACGTGTGGTCCCAATAAAACTGGTCTCCGTTTATTACCATTAGCCCTCGCTGCAAATAAAGACATAATGAATTTTCAAACATGTGAAATAAATCTGAGGTAATGGTCTCGCACTGGGTTCTGGGGGTATTAGTAACGAGCAGAACCCTAAACAGACCTGATTGTGAGGTGACTTGAGCGGCAAATTTTCACTAGCAACTCGCCCCAATCCCCACCCAAGAGTAATATTTAAAAGCACATTGCGGTTATGGCCAAATTATAGACATATAAGTTAATGGAGGTTGGCATTGTTTACTGGGTTTTGTGAGCTTCCAGAGTAAATCACTAAATTAGGTCTGGGTTTTGTATAATGTACAGAATACAGTGGAGTAAGTGCTTCATTAGCCATAGAATGCATCATGTCTAGTATGATACAGTACATGCGCTCATTACTGTCTAAACGTTATGTGTTTTTTTTTCAATGGTTGATGTCAATATTTAGAGGAAAATACAGATATTATATGTTTTCAATTAATAAAATGTAAAGTTAGTAAATGAGACACAAAATAATTTACACAAGTCATTTTATTTTTGTTTACACCAAAATTAAAAAGTGCAAACAATTTTTTAAATATAATTTTTTTTAAACTTTTTTATGCTTGTATAATGTACAGTATGTCTGTCTGTCTCTATTTGGCCATATTTGTGCCATTAAACATCATATATCTGTTTCAATTTTTGTTTTGTTTTGTTTCTTATTATTTTTGTTTTAGTTTTTTGTGCCATTATTTTTTTGCATAATTATGGTTTTGTTTGTGCCATTATTTTTTTAGCATAATTATGTTTTTTTTAATGTGTGTATGTTTTTTTGTTTTGTTTTGTGCCATTATGTTTGGGATAATTGTTTTTTGTTGTTGTTGTTTTTTTGTGTTTTTTGTTTAGTTTAGTTTGTTGTTTGTTTTGTATTTGCTGTTTTGTTTTGTTTTCTTTTGTTTTCTTTTGGGGATTTGCAAGATTCTTTTGGTGAATCAAATTCTTAAACAACACAACACAGACATGCTATGAATGGACACAAATAATTTTAGTGAATTCCTCCCTCTGTTTATAATGAAACATTACAATTCTTTTATCAGCGCTTACGTCTTTCATATAGTTACAGTTATTGCACCAAATGAGATCACTTCATCCGCCCACTCTTTGTGCACGTCCCCATATGACCATCATTCTATACTCTTTCAGAACTTCTACTTTTTTTAACTGTAGATACTCACTGAGGTCAGTCAGGACAGGCTGATGTTCAAGAAATGACCCATGAACACCACAGAGTAACAGCCTAACCTACAGTTGACAAGCTCTTATAGATTTTTGTCTGTTAAATGAGCTGTAATGGAAACAACTGCTTTCACTTTACCCTGTGTGATTTGTAGTTAGCTTTGAGTTGTGATTTATGATCCTTTAAAACTTTACATGATGAATTTGTCGCATTTGGCTTATTGTTTGACACTTTGAAACACTCTTGTAGAAAGAAAACAATTGTGTGTGAGAGCAGACTCTCAGAGTTGTAAATTTTCAATAATTCCTAGTGCTTTTCCAAGCAGTAAACAATGTTAGAGCAGGAAAAAGCGGCACAATCTAAAGACCTAAACTGAGTTCACCACTCTTGGACCAGTCGTTGCCCTAACTGCTTTTTAATTACATTGCATTGCTCTGTTTAGTTTTCCTTTGCTATTTTAATTTTTGGTTTTTCTTTCCAGAATTGTCATATAAGCGTGGTTGTGTTGAGTCTTGAGTCTGTGTTTGAGATGGTAGATTGAAATTGTGAAAGAACCTGACTTTGTCTTCAAGTGTAATTTTTCCAGGACTCAGGCCTTATTAGTCTTAGCACTCAAATCAAGTTCCTAGGCCTTGAAATCATTTTTTTTGTATTGAAAAACATGTCGCTCCATATCTTTTCCCAATGTTCTCCTCAAAATTATGTGCAAATATGCAGCAGATAGCTGTCCACAGTTTAAAATCAGCAGGAAACAGTAGTCACCATAGACAGATGTCTCCTGCGGTCATTATCAGCTATATTCTGTGGTAATGTTTCCACTCGCCAGACGTTCAGCATGAGAGATAATGAAAGACATTCATGTCCAATCTTTCACAAACTTTCCTTAACGTAGTCAGATTCGCATCCTTGGCATTGTCAAATGCATACAAGTGTGGAATACAAGTAAAGAGGGACTACAAAAGTCTCATAACAGTGATGCTTTCTCTGCTGGATTTCTGTTTTCTGACAGCCTCAGACTGCTAAAAAATATTCACTTCCAGACAGCTGAAGTCCTACATCTGATGAAGTCGGCAACTCTGACCCAACTCTGAACTCTCACTGCAGGAACGAGAATGAATTGTGTCACTAATTGAAGTAATTCCGAGTAAGTACACATACGTCTTTAAAGAATGCATTATCCATGAGTTGTAGTTTATTGCTAACTGCTATCTGATAAACATCTTCAAAAGAGCGGATTTTAAATTATGAACCATGAAAACATCTGCTGAATATCATTCTAGCATCTGACAGGGAACAACAGAAATGTATTGCAAATGAGAATATGCTCTAAAAATGACATCTTCCAGATGTAAACACACCGAATAGACATCTGGATGCTGTATGTGTGCGATTAGGGTTGATAAAATATATTTTTCATTGAGATGGATGGATGTACATGTGGAAGTGTGTGTGTGTGTGTGTGCTAAAGAACAAAGTGTAAAGGGCGAATTCAGTTGAACCATATTTCAGCGTAAACCCCTGTTTCTTTTTCACTCGCAATCTAGTTTAAGCAGGTGTGAAATGTTGAAACAGCGCTGTGCCATGAATATTGAAATTAAGTCTTTCTTTTAAGCAGAAACATGCAGACTTCTATGTAGCCTAAATTAGGGTTAGTATGTGTCTTTTTTGTCAAATTCAACACGATTTGCCTTTAATAATCCATGTTAGTTTACAGCAGAAAAAGTCAGCATGCCTGCTGTGGTTATTATGGGATTCATTAGAATTGTATGTATTCCATACTCACACAAAATTATAATTTTGATGAGGTTTTCACACCGGGGACCCAAGGGGCACAGGAGGGGTTTTAGAAAGTCTGTGGAATAGTGTGATAAAATAACTAAATGATTGAATAAATAAACAAAAGTTTAAAATGCCAATCAATCAATCAATCATATAAATAAATATATGTTTTATATTTAATCTTAATCTTTTATTTAGCATAATTATGTTTTTCCGGGTGTGTGTTCACGGTGTGTGTGTGTGTGTGTGTGTGTGTTTGTTCACTACTCACTGCTGTGTGTGTGTGCACTTGGATGGGTGAAATGCAGAGCACAAATTCCGAGTATGGAACCATACTTGGCCACATGTCATCTCACGTCCTCATGTCTTGCTTTGTTTGTGCCATTATATTTGGCATAATTATGTCTTTTATGTGTGGTTCTGTGTTTTGTTTTGTGCCATTATGTTAGGCAAAATTTTGTTTATGTTTAGTTTAGTTTTTTTGAGTTTGTTTTGTATTGTTGTTGTTTTGTTTTGTGTTTTTGTTTAGTTTTTTGTTTTGTTTTGTTTTGGGGGATTTGCAAGAAAAAGATACAGTATTAAAGGGATAGTTCACCCAAAAAAAAAAAAAAAAGATTTTTTTGTCATCATGTACTCACTCTCACGTTGTTTGAAACCTGTATGTGTTTCTCTCTTCTGTAAGACATAAAATAAGATATTTTGAAGAATGTGGGAAAACAAACTGCTGCTGGTCCCCATTGACTTACATAGTATGAAATACAGTAAATACTATGAAAATCAATGGGGACCATCAACTGTTTGGTTACCAATATTCTTCAAAAAATCTTCAATTGTGTTCAACAGAAATTCATACAGCCCCCTCCCCCCTCCGTATGTGTCTTTATATATGAAAATATACAGTGTAGTTGCCTTTACAGTATATTTCAGAAGGCACATCATCATATCTGGAGGTCTATATGCATTCAAAAGTTTGAAACCACTGATTTAGGGGATTCATTACTGCATTTAACTGTGGATGTCACTCCCTAAATTTTGTGGTGTGTTTGTGGCCTACCTGATTAGCATAATTCCTTTAGTGAATCGGTTGCTAAAGCGACACAAACAGTGCATGCAAATAAACATAGCTTCAAGCCAGTGCCATTCATTCTTTTTTTGGTGTATATGTGTTTTTTATTATTATTACTCTTACACTGACCTTTTGAAAGTGATTTGAAAGTGAATGTCTTTAAAGATTCGACTGCCTGGTTGATGACCACAGATTTCTAGCCTCAACATGTGTAACAATGGCTGGATTATGTCCTTTCAGAGAGCGCAGACATGGGAAGCAGAGACTTACAAACAGTTAAACGATGACAGACACATGACATGGTGTACAGCCTATCCACACACACATAAAAACACATTTGTCCAGACACATTCACAGCATCTCCACCGAACCATCTGGTTTCCATTGTAACCCTGTCTGCGTCCCTCACTGCTTAAAGGGGTCATATGATGCTGCTAAAAAGAACATTATTTTGTGTATTTGGTGTAATGAAATGTGTTTATGCGGTTTAAAGTAAAAAAAACACATTATTTTCCACATACTGTACATTATTGTTTCTCCTCTATGCCCCGCAATATCTCTTTGGATTTGAGACTTTAGTCTTTGCAACTTTACAGATCTTCTTTATGCACCAAGAGCTTGTAACACTCTAAAGAGAAAGGAAAAAATGAAATCGCATCATATGACCCCTTTAAAGAGGAAAAGATTAAAACTGTCTACATGTTCATCCGTGGAGGTATTTTTATCTGAGTGTTCAGCAGTAACCTGACTTTGTTTGTCTCACTGGTCTAGATCCCATCTCACGTTTTCTCTGTCGTTCCCTTACTCAAGTTCTCACACCATTTCTCTCTCTCTCTCTCTCTCTCTCTCTCTCTCTCTCTCTCTCTCTCTCTCTCTCTCTCCCACTGAGCGCTGCAGTAAACACTCCCGTGCGCACTTAAAACGATGGGCACCAAACTAACGTCGCTGCCTCGTTTCCCCTGCCCCGTTCACTCTCCTCAAAGTCTGTGTCTCCTTGTCTTTTTCGTTCTGTCCTTTTTTTCACGGCCGCTATCCAGAGTGGCGAGTAGGCAGAACCTCCAGCACGAGCATCGGCAGCAAAAACTTCACAGTAACAGAAAAAAAATAAAAAGAAAGACGACGCAGGTCGTCTGATTGGCTGGTGCGCAAACCCTTAAAGCCCGCCCACTCGAAATGGCTCTGTCTCTCTCTCTCTCTCTCTCTCTCTCTCTCTCTCTCTCTCCCACAGTTTCTTATAGTTTAGGCCTGGTAGTTTAGATCCCCTCATTAAGCCTTCTTAACACTAATTGTAATTCTTTTTTGGCCGACCCTGACCTAAAAAAGACAATGGCAAGAAAAATAGAGCTAGAAGTCCAATTCCCAATTCCAAGAAGGAAGCAGGATATTAAAGGCTCTAGAAAAGGTCAAAAGTGCCTGTTTCCCAGCCTTCACTTGATGCATGTCAAATTAAATCCTTGTAACGGAAGTCTCACTCTGTTTGAATTTTGGCATAATGAATTAATGTCATTAGGGCCTCACTGATCATCTGAAAAAGTAAATAAAAAAATAATATATGCGTTTTATATATTACATTGGAAATTTCAAGTTTAAACATTTTTTATATATATTAGGGCATATTTTAGGGCTGTCACTAATGATTATTTTGGTAATTGAGTAATCGGTTGATTATTCTGACGATTAATCGAGTAATCGGATAATTATAATTAATTTGGTCACACTTTATTTTAATGTCCAATTCTCGCTATTAACAAACCATTAACTACGACTTTTGCCTCAATAAACTCCTAATTTGCTGCTTATTAATAGTTAGTAGTGGTAATAAAAATAGACCTAAGCAAACAATATATCATGCAGCTTTGGCAAATGGTCTAATAATGCGTTTTACGGATTCTCGTCTGTGGAATGCGCCACTTCCAGTATTTTGCTGGTTACTCGACACCGGCAAATTGCAGTTGAGGATTTTTTTTTTTTTTAATTAAGTACTCGAATTGAATCGAGGAATTGTGACAGCTCCAGATAATATTATATAGAAATAATATAGAAACTTTTTTCTCATATTTTGAAAGTCTTTGATGTTCACTAAGGCTGCAGTTATTGATAAAAATACAGTAAAAATGTAATTCTGTAAAATAACTGTAGTCATTGTCACATGATCCTTCAGGAAGCATTTTAATATGCTGATTTGGCGATCAAGAAATATGACTTATTTGATCAATTCTTAGGGTTCTCTGATGAATAGAAAGTTCAAAAGAATAGTAATTATTTGAAACTGATATAATTTGTTACGTAAAAAATATCTTAACTCTCACTTTTGAATAATTGAATGCATTTTGAATACAATAAAAGTATTAATTTCTTTCAAACTCTGACTTTAAAAATGTCAATGACGGTGAGTAAATGATACCAAGAAGTGTATTTTTTTAAATAGCGTATTTTCCACTGACTCTTTATCGCAATGACGACTTTGAATGTTTTTGATGACACTGCGAATGCTATTTGTTCTTTATAAATTCATCTGCTGTTCCAATAAATGATAAATGAACAGCAATTACAGCAGTTCCTATCTGGGCTTTCACAGGTGTAGACATCTTGTCGTTGGCTGCTCACCAAGGTAAAATCACCCACTGCTGCAGCATTAGCCTAATTATCCTGACATTTGAAATTGAATTTTCCACGATTAACCTAAAAACTTGGATTCCTCATGAAGTTGTTCAAAGATCCTCAACCTGCTGAATTAACTTATTTTTCTGCAGTAATTTATTCCCCCTCTAATGTTTCAAACCTCTTACGGGAAGTCAAATCTTCCTTTACATTAATAATGTTGAAATGCCTCTACATTAGAGACTCTGCAGCAGCTGGAGAGACTATGAAAATACTGTCATTTAGCCAAAATATGTTGGACACAGTGCTAGTGGGCATATGGCCTTCATGTGTGGCAGCTCTCTTACCTGAATGTTCAATGAAATTCTTGTATTTTTGAATGAATCAATTAACTGTTATATTTGAATTATTATGGATGCCATATGTGTGTTGAATGTCCAAAATTGGTAGTTTGATCTCTGTTAAAGGTCCCATATTGTCAAAACTGAAATTTCCTGGCTTTTTTCACGATTACTGAGGTCTAGGGGCTATTTAACTACCATATAAGTTTCAAAACAGTCAGTCCACAGTAAAATGCACACAACCTGCTTAAAGTTCTAGCTATTTTTCAAGAACCGTTGTGACTTCCGTAAAAAGTTGACGTCAGAATATCTGGCTTAGGCAGCACAATGGGTTTCTTTAGGCAATTGGAGAGTTCTATTGATTTCCTGTTGCTTCATTGTCAAGCCAAACAAATTCTTAGCCCAAGGGACTTGGCAGAAAGATAGAATGAGAAAATTTTCCTTTGCTTTGGTCGCTAGGCATTGCCTTCATTTACCTCTCAAAGCTACACTTAAACACTAAAGGCCTTTTCACACCAAAGATCATGCAGCAAAGTAACACAAAGAATAACAAGTTATTTAAAAAATTGTTCTGGTAATTGTTTTAAAAACTTTAGAATACCAAAACGAACAGTTCATATTTAAACCAATGTGAAATAAATGATCTCAACCTAAGGTGAAGAAACAAAGAATTATGAATAATGACACTGCAATATTTCTGACTTTCATTTTGAAACTCTTTTTGAAAATTCTAACTTGGCATGAGTAACTTAATGATGACACTATGAACTGTATCCATCACTGTAATCGTGTGTAAGCAAAACACGAAGACAACTTTCTTTACTAAAACAGAGTGACTCTGAGTAATTGTTTTTTACAGTTCTGGTCTTGCTATCAAGACGTGACCCAGAATAACTGACATGAAGCAGGCAGTGGCATAAGGCGGTGGGCTACACTGTAGCCATTACTCAGCCTTCGGGTGTCCATTTATCAGAATTGGTTGTGTTGAAGGCCAGGCTGCTGTTTTTAGGCTTGATGTAATTGGTCTGAGGTTATACTTAGAGCTGAAATGCGTCAGTCACCTCACATTCTCTTTCTATCTTGGCACGGTTTAAATATAAACTGAAAAATTATTTTGGCAATGTGGTGACAAAGACAAATTGGATGAATCAGTGATGACACTTTTTTTTTGTACTTATCATTAATGTATTCAAAAATACTTAAATATGCATTACATCCTGTACAGTAACTTGAAAACTAGTCTTCTGTGATGAGTATGTTTTTAATTACTAAAGTAAAACTCATTTTGATGTTGTTGTGTGTGTGTGTGTGTGTTATTAATGTTTTTAATAAATGAATTGAAGCTAAAGTAAAATAGAAAATTATTTAGACATTTTTTTTTAGAAAACTTAAACACAAAACAAACAAAAAAACATAAAACATGAAGTTGTTATCATTAACTACAATGCAATTTTTAAAAATTTTTTTTGGTAGTTAAATTGAAGCTAACATAAAATAGAAAATTATTTAGAAAGAAAATAGATAAACTTAAATGCAAAAAAAAAAACAAAAAACAGAATGCACAATTTCTAACAAAATTTAAAACTGAAATAAGTATAAGTTGTAGTACTAAAGTAACTAAAACAAAAATAAATGAAATCTAAATAGAAATATAAAAAAGAATTAATAAATTACTAAAACTTAAACTAAAATTCAAATGAAAACATAATGTATGAAAATATAAGCTAATTAAAAATATTAATAAATATTAGAATAATATAGAAATAATATTAAATTAACATTGAAATTAATTCAACAATGCAGAGGGGTATATTTGAATAAAATGTACAGTGGGTACGGAAAGTATTCAGACCACCTTAAATTTTTCACTCTTTGTTATATTTTTTATGACAAAACAAGGGTAGTTCAGGTTGTAAAATGTCACATGTGACTCCCCAAAAGCATATGAAAATGCTTTTTATCTTGAAAAATATATTTAAAAACTTTATTGAAAAGAATGATATGTACACTCATATGTATTGAAAGTTTAAGGACAATTTATTATTACATTTTATTGATGGTTACACCACATGACATTTAGACAAGCTTTTGCTTGAAATTGGTATCAAAGTTGTTTAGTATTGTATGAAACCAACATGAATACATTTCAAGACCTTGTCTAATTTTAAAGTAGATTATGTAAAGGTTTTTCCTTTTCTTTAGGTCATGAATATAAGTCTGTGAATCAGCACGCCCTTCTGCGCCCAAACAAAGGTGTCTTGTATCGTGCTCTCATGGCTGTAAGATCAGTAACCTATTGAAGCTGACACACACAATCTCTCTATCTGTTCTTACTCTTCTGTTTTTGAGTGTGGTATAAGCACTCATAAAGGCCGCATAAAGGCCTTTCTTGTGTAGCGGACCCCTCCTCGTCCCACCCCTGCTTTTGAACATTTTCTTGGTGTCGCCCAAGTGGCAGAAAATTGAGAAAGCTTTGTTAGCTGTCACTAGTGAGAAGAAAAGGATGGTGGGTGTAGAAAGGCCCCAGCCCTGTGAGAATGATGGATAAGAGACACATTTAATCTGCCGGGTCATTGTTCAGAAATCACTTCATTGCTCCCCGCTCGGATCCACGAGCAATAAAGGTGTCATGAGAGTCCGTCGCTTCACTTTGTACCACGGTACTTGAGGAAGCAAAGAGCCTGTTTCTATTTCATTGGGAAGAATCCTATGTTTTGTTGCCACTAGTTTACATTTTAAAGGATTAGTTCACCCAAAGAAGAAAATTCTGTCGTTATTTACACCTCATGTCATTCCAAACCTGTATCATTTACTTTGTTTTGTGGATCATTGGAGTTTTAATGAATGGTGGCTCAGGCTTTCTTCATAAAGAACACAAAAGTACAATAAAAGTATCATTCAAGTGATTTTTTTGCATAAATTCCAAGTCTTCTGGAACCATATTATCACTAAGATACAGACTAAAATGTAAGTTATTTTTCATAATTTTTTTTTTTTTTTTTCACTCACTCTTCTTGGTGAGTTCATGAGAGAAGTAACAATGACAGATTCATAAACAGATTGTTCTTTCAAGAACTATATTTGTTATTGTCAATATTTAGTTTTCAACCAGATTCATGCATTCGAGGAATTTTGAAAACTGGTCGATACTGGATATATTTTTAGCCTGTTGGATATTTAATTGCGCTGGTTAATTTCCCCTATTTTAACATTAGTTATCTGACACGCATGTAAAGTGAATCTTATAATTTTTAACACTGTTAATTGTAATCTTTAACAAATCTAAAAAATGAATATCCAGTTTTTATAATGTACATTATATTTATTTATATATATATATATATATTGTTATGCCTACATTCACTAGTAGCATTAAAACAATTGATTTATGTTGTTTTCTTAATTAAATGACACTATTTTGTCTAAACAAATTTCTTATTTATTTAGACGAAATAGTATAGAATTTTAATATCTGAAATGTATTGTTTGACAGACAAGAATTTTAATATTGTGCTTCCTTAGTTGATTAAAAAAATTATTCATTATTCATTTATTAATGATTCACAAAACTGTATTGTGCCGCTAGAAGATCTGTAATATAGTGCACAAGTTGTATGGACTACTTTTATGATACTTTATATGGCTTAGCATCCTCTTTATCCTTTTGTGTTCCATGGAAGAAACACAGTCAGATGACAGAATGTACATTTTTGGGTGAACTAATCTAAAAACAGATAGAAAGCGTCATTTGTATGACTTGACAGAAGAAGTTTTAAAAGAGCATGTTTGCGTACATTGAATAATGACTGAACTGTCAGCATGAATTGGAGATGAAACAGACGCCTGAGGCAAACCATTTCTCATCACTTAGCCAGTGTAGCAAGTGTTTTTTCATTGTGGCCACGGATCTGTTGTGTTGTTTTATATTGTGGTTGTGGTAAGACAGGATACATTAAGGACATACAATGTTTTCCAAGTCAAGTTACAATACACTTTTTATTCAGTGTAGCCTTTATTCTTTTGTTTGTTAAAGTAAACAATGGTAAAATGCACACACTCACTGTTTACCAAAATTGCCCACAGTGGCATCATCATTTTAAACTTTTCCATGCTAGAGTTTGGTACCGAGAGGCAAATCCACAAGATGTTCTTTTTTAAACAACAATTTTGGAATACTGACATCCGCATCATATATTTATGGATTTGTGGCTTTTAGAGTATCAAAGCAGAACAACTACAGCTCAGTCACACAAACATTGTCACTCAGTAGACATTACAGCAAAGATATATTGTCAAATATCAAAAGCAATTGAACTTCACAGCCTCTGAACAGATGTTCTGTCGTTCCATTTCACTGAGCCTTGAGAAATCCCAGCGATGTGGCTGTATAAAGACATCTTAAATGAATAGTTCACACAAAAATGAGACTGAAAAAATTATTATTTACTCATGTTGTTTCAAACCTGTATACTGTTAATTTTTCCATTGAACACTAAACACATTTTTGTAGAATCATTTCACAGTTTTTACCAAATAACAAAAGGCCAGGGCTGCGATGAAAAAAAACCCATTAAAGCAGAAAGTTCTTGTCCCTAAAACAACACTATATTTCAATTCTCCTAAAGTCATATGATAGTTTTGTGTGATGAACAGCCTAAAATTTCCATCATTATTCACTGATAATCTTCACCTCAGCTAAACGTTGCTTCGCTGTCAATAAATGTGTTATTTGTGCCCTGTACAATTGCATAGCTTCAGAATACTTGAAATACAGTGCAGGAGTTTTATGGACTACTTTTATGATATTTTATAAATAGGATGCACCAATATTTAAATTCTGGCTGATAAGCCAATAATTTTTTTCATGCTATGGCCAATAAATATCAGCCAATACATGGCTGATATTAAAATTGTATATTATTTTGTCTTAAAAAAATATTAAAATCTAAAATCAGTATTTCAAATGCCACAAATGAATTCATCATCAGCATCACAGCAATATAATGTACAGTATACTATAATATATATATAAGTTGATAATATTTTTATTAATATGATTAAAGTTTTTTGTGACTATAAATGTCATTTAAATGTAAAAAATAATGAAATTGAGCATTTTGAAATTGAGAATTTAATATACAATGTTAGCCGGTACTAATAAATTAAAAAAAATTTTTTTTTTTGGCCAAAAAACCAATATGGTACCAATGTAGTGTGCATATATTATACCTTATATGTTTTTTTTTTTTTTTGACTACGCCTTGAAATGTTATGAAGTGTTATTGCATACCAAGTGTTCCACTTAAAAAAAAAAAAGGATTTTGGAAGCATGTTGTTGAGTACTTATAGACGTCATTGTTAAATGCAAAAAATAAGAAAATAATTTTTTGGCAGTGTAACATTTTCAGTTTCCTTAAAAAGTTAATTCACCCAAGCTCTAAAATTATCTCCCTGTAATTCTTCAGAGATTATATATTTCAAACTATTCTTTCCAATGCAACAATAACGATTAGCAACTGGACTGGTCAAGCTCCTAATGAAATAAAAATACTTTTGATCCAGATTGAATGTGAAGCCTGAAAGAGTGTAATTCAGGAGTGGGTCATAAAGCAGGTCTGGGCTGTGTCTGTGTTAAACTAAGCTGTGTGTACTCTGCTTTGTGCCGTGTGTTGCTTTCATACTGCGGGGTGACAGTAACGACCCCCTCACCTCCACCCAGACACACATACTAAACATATGTACAGCCTGTAGTGCCAGTCAGAAATGATTTGTCACGTTGGGTTTTCATTTTCCAGACACACCAAGCTGTTGTGCTCATGTGGGAGACATCCAGCAATTTGCTTCCAGCAAGTGTCCTGTCCCATTTCCCTTCTCACCTATGATTTCCTGTGTCTTCTCTCTTATCTGTTAAAAGGTGCCAATAAGAACCCCTCCTTACAAATATGCAAAATATTCTTCTTTAGGAAGGAGGAATATATCTAATCTTGTTTAACGTCAATGTCAATTCTCAGTACTGACTCCCCAAACTGAGCTTATTGACCTTGTTGTGGGTAACGCCTGTGGCATTGAGTTCACCAGCTGAAGATAGAGACTGAATTGCAGTTTCTCAGATAGCATCTTCCGGCCCTGGCTGCTTACCACCGCAACAACTGTTTCAACTCTCCTCTTCACCGTGAAGAAATCATTAAGCTTAAACTTCCACTTTCTCAGTTGAAATCTTGTGAGCTATCTCACTTCCTACTGCCCACATGGACAGCTGTCTTCTATGACTATAAGGGCCAGATTTACTAACAGCTTGTGCCAATGCAAACTGTCTTTTGGCGTTAAAATAATACTGTCAGGATTTACTAAAGACGCGCAGTGAAGAATTAGCGCTTAAAAGGCGTGAACACAGTTATTTTTGCGCCTGACCTTATTGAATATGCATTTGTAGGAGTTTTCCTTTCAGACCCAAAATTTAGGGGTGGAAATTTTTTAAATGAATCACGCAAAGCGATTTACTAACGTTTGCGCTCCTCAAATTACTGGTATTTGTGCCATTATTTAATGGCCATAAAAAGCATGTCTTAAAGCAGGTGGTAATTTGCGCTGCTCTTGGTAGATTGCGCTGGTCATTATGGACATGATCTGGCTGCGTCTTTGTTCTTTAATGTGCGCATTGTTAGTAAAACACCCACAGAATTTTCCCCTCCCATCGGCGCTTTTATGGAATTGCGCTCTCATGCTAATTTGCCCTGTTTAGTAAATCTGGCCTAAGTGTCATAGAACTTCATAAATGATGCTTGGAATGCTTTTCAACTTCATGTACTACACAAATAAACTGCCTTAGTACCGCCTACTTTTCCAGCAGTGTTCATTCCAGAAGTATTTTTTCTATTCATTTTTACCATTGGAATTTTTAAAAAAGTATTCACTAAAGCGTTATAAGCCATGAACCAAGACAGTCAGCTACATAGACAATCACAACATTACAAATTTTTATTTGAAGCAAATAAGTATTTGAAAATAGGACAAAATGACAAAGGTACTTAACAGCTTTAGTGAGAGAAATAACTACAATCCCATGAAGCATTGCGAATACTGTAACATAAATATATATGAAGAAATATACTGTAAAACTACGCATTTAAGGTTGTTGATTATAAATAATTAGTTATCTATAGAAACAAAACACGTTACGTTTAGTGGAAAATATGCATTTATTTATATATATATATATATATATATATATATATATATAATTAATTATTGTTGAATTATTTTGACAGCATAGTGAGACTGATTTGATTACATCGTTTGCAGCACTTTATGGGAGAAGGCATTTCCAGCAAAGCTCTTTTTCTGTGATTTATTTGCTGCCACTCTCTGATTGGTGGAATTTTCTGTACAGGATCATGGATAATGTAGTTATGTACAAAAGAATATAGTATCAGTTGACAACTTCAGCTCGTAGTTGGTCAGTCTTTTGGTTTATGAGTTATTGTTAAAAATCAGATTATTTTTTGGAGAAAATGAATAGAGTTTTTATTTCTAGAACCTGACTACTGGACTCCCTAGTGCTCTACATGAGATACTCAAATTGATTTCAGTAGAGTTTCAATAAGCTAGCATGTTGCTAAGCTAATGGCACAGTAGTCTACTCTAGTAAAGAAAAAAATGCACAGCGCACAGAAATATTGAAGACAATAATCAGTTTAATTGCACTAAACTAGTTTTACTGATTCTTTTGGGTGTCGAATAAAATAGACGTTTATTTCAGCATTGCTTTGTTTCGTCTGCCATCTTGGATTTACTTGATTAGCTTGTCAGCGCAGTTCATTGGATTGTGCTCTCTACAAAGGATACATGCGAAGCTGCCTCATATTTAGCCAGAACAGGGTATTTTGTTTATATATTCTGCCTCAGATACCTAATATGCTGCCTCAGTTGACAGCTCATTAGGTTTTGGAACATACATTTTAAAGATTTTCTCAACAACAATAATTCTGTTTCTTATGAAAAATTATTTTTTAAATACTGAAGGCCTGTATCAGTTATTGATTAATCATTAGTTTGTGCAGTTATATAACCGTAATAATTGTTATATGGTCTTGTGTTAGCACCAAACTCACAGAAAACTTTATATTACGTGTGTTATGGTCGAAAAACACTCCGATTTTAATGTTTGCATAATGTCAAACAGTCTTGGTCTAGGTCAATGCTTCTCAAAGTCCAGACTCCGGTCTGGATCCGGACCCGAAGGGAATTCAGTCCGGACCCGCCTCCATTTCGTATTTCACGGTCACAGAATTATTTCCTACTTTGATAAACGCATGTTAATCTTGTAAATCATTTGTTTAGTTTTTTAATGTCTTTTTGAAGATAATGTCTTTTTGAAGAAATGAAAGCGAAGGCGAGATATTGAAACTTTTCCTTCATGACATCCAGTGAGGGTCGCCGTGATTTTGCCAAGTAAGACATGTTCCTGGATCAACATCTTTTGTTGATCCTGGATCAACATTACTGTCCAAAAATACAGACTTAACCCAATCCCCACCCCTAAACCTAAATTTACCCATCATTTATTCCTAAAATCAGAGGGAAATGATAGCTGATTAACAAGAGTGTGAAAAGTAATTTTTGTTTTTTGTTATCACTTAGATTATGGCCATTTGACTTAAAGCAGTGTCCAGTGTTTCCCATACATTGAGTTATTTGTGGCGGCTTGTCACAATATCAAAACTGACTGCCATAAATAGATTTTCCAAAAGGATTCTACTTCCTTGAATAAACTGAGCACTGCACGTTTCAAAATTAAAATGCAGCGCAGGTGTTTTTATATGAATGTATCATAAAAAGTACCGACCGTTTTCAGAAAAGCTTTGATGTCATTTTAATTTCGTCTTTCCTAGCGTTTGCGAGTGCAGCGCTTATTTGATTACAGCCGTTACCGTATGGAGCTTATAATATGACAAAACGAATTGAATTTGTAGTGTGTAAATTTGAATTATTGACAAGTGTCATTTAACAAAACTGAATACTATGTGGCATTTAACATAGTTCTGAATTAGATTTTTTAAAATTTGATTATTAAACATTTGAAATTTAACTGAATATTTTTATAGACATGTATTTTCAAACAGCAATTTTTTTTTGTTCTGAAATCTTAGACAGCAAATATCCAGTTTTTAAAAATACAGCTTCAAGTTTTTAAGATGAAGAGGAAATTCGGCACATTAAATTCAATATTCTAAAATTCATTACGCAGAAATTCAGATCGTATAGAAAGTAATCCACAGGGAAGAGTAGATGATCTCCGAAAAGTCAAACGAAGCATTTTGGCCAATTAGTAGTTTTCTGGCGTGAGCGTGCGGTTCAAGATCTACCTGATCATGAATCACCCAGAGGTAGCCTAAGTGATTCTTAAACATTTATGGTTTATATACTTATACTGTATGTTAGGTTAGCATTCTCAACATGTGAAACATTTGTCTAAGCGGTCTCTGGTGTTTGTTTTAATGTAGGCTATATTTGGTGTGAAAGTGATTAGTATGCCACCGTGTCTACACAGGACGTGAGCGAAAGCAAAAAAGACAGTAGAGCCCATTGATTATAATCAGTGATATTTCCTACACTGGATGTGGTGCGGCGCAACACCGTGTCTATATGGACGAGACTGCTTGAAGCAAAAGCGGCCGTTGCAAAGAGCTTGGGCTACGGCAGGAATATAACGGGGAATCCGTTTGCTGTTGGGCATTTCACATTCAGTGTAGACAGTATTGATTATAATAAATAGTTTCTGCTGTCTTTTGCCACGATGCATCTCGCTGCTCGCGTCCGGTCTAGACACGGTGTCAGCGTCATACATAACTCTGCTATAAATGCAATTTTGCTTCATTCATTTTGTGATCGGAATTCTGCTGATGTTTGTAAACTGTGTTTTGAGCTGAAGGCATCGTGAACAAACATTACAATATAACCATTCATTTCCGCTTAATATAATACACATTAAACTATGTCTTGTAGTCTTGTAGTCCTCTGTAACGGCGTCCAGAATAGATTATTTTTATATGAATAATAAAATCGCTATATAGGCTCATTTCAAGTGTTTAGGAGTGTGGGAGTATTATCATGCTTACTGTATGACGTGAATCAATCCCTTGCATTTTTTTCATGCGGAAAGAACGTAATATAAACGTGTGACTAGTTGACTAGAAAAAAATCTCCGCAACTTTTGTGAAGACACGGGTGACAGGGACAGCCCGAAGGGTTGGACCTTGTACTGATATGCTCGTCCTTCGAACGCGAACCGCAGGAATGGCCTTTGGCGCAGAAGGATCGAAACATGAAAGTACGCATCCTTCAGGTCGATTGCTGCAAACCAATCTTGGAGACGGATGCACCCAAAGATGCGCTTCTGCGTGAGCATCTTGAACGGTAGTTTGTGAAGGGCTCGGTTCAAAACGCACAGATCCAAGATTGGTCGTAACCCACCGCCTTTCTTGGGTACAATGAAGTAAGGGTTTTAAAACCCCATCTTCATATCGGCTGGAGGGACCGGCTCTATCGCATCCTTCGCCAGTAGGACTGCGATCTCTGCACGCAAGACAGGGGCATCTGCAGCCTTCACTGAAGTGAAGTGGACGCCCCTGAAATTGGGAGGACGCCAGGCGAACTGAATCGCATAGCCAAGTCTGATGGTCTGAAGGAGCCAGCGAGATGGACTGGAGAGCGCTAGCCAGGCTCCCAGATACCGTACAAGTGGCACCAACGGAACCACCGACGTACCCACAGCGGGGCAGCGAAGAGGAACGCAGGGACCTGGCTCGGGCGTCTCGTAGCCGGTCCGAAGTGGGGTCTGCGTGTGTGCAACATTTACCTGCGTTCGGGCAGAGGGTGCATGAGTAGTATGTTTGATCGCACTCTCGAACCGCCCACAGCGGCTCACTGGCGAGAGAGGAAGGTGAGTGCGATCCAAGACTGGACCATCCACAACTCCCCGTCCCCTCTGGGGACCCAGAGACTTCTTCTAAGCGAGAACCCAATTCGTCGGTCATTACCGACGTGACGTCGAGAATGACCGACTGAAAGGGAACTAAGTTCAATCAATTGAAAATTAAATTAATTTCAAACAACAGGCCAGAATGGAACTACCTCACAATGTTTGCTGTGTCAGAATGCAGGACAGACAGAAAAGAGTGAGAGATAAAAGAGGGAGACTGCTGGTGACTATAGTCAGCTGCTGTAGGATCTGCAGAACCTCCTAAAATAGCACGTCTGAATCTCTGAGCCATGTGTCTCAGGCCACAGTGTCCACGTCTGAAGACTCGCAGGGAGGCCTGAGGTTTTATTGGCATGCAGGTGCTGTGCCGTCGACATGTGGCAGGAGCTGTTTTGACTGTTTCTGTCAGCCTTATACACTGAAGTAAGGAATGTGCAAAAATGAGGAATGTTTTTCTTGTAAATGTACTGTGGTGTTCACTTTGAGGACATGTCAAATTTAGCATCAACAAATGGCAGTACTCAGACTACAGGGGAGACACTAAAAGGGAATTGACTGCTGTAAAATAACAATGAATTATTCTTATGAAACTTTGTCATGTTAATAAATAAAGTAAGTAAATAAATAAAAATAAATAAATAGGTATAATAACATATATATTTTTTCTTTTTCCTTTTGGGATAAAATATGAGTCGAACATTTTATAAACAAAGAAACAATAAAGAAACCATTCACTAATAATAATAATAATAATACACGCACACACATTTATGCAAAAATACACCATATACAAGTTTAATATATTAGTGTTGGAGAGGATAGTATTACAGAAGAAATTTAGGCTGAAACTTTGAATAGCATAAATAATGATTTTTTTTATTATTTATAATTTATAATAAGTTATTGTATATGCATTATTAAATTAAAATTATTATAATTTATTATGAAAATAAACAACCAAATAAAGAATAAAGAATAAAAATATTTTGCTTCTTACATTTTCCTCGTAGTGTCAGGCAAAAATCAACCCGATCTCATGAAAGTGCGTATAAATAGTACGCCAAATAAAAACTACAACTCGTGGTATTGATATGCAAAATTGATTTTTGGCGTGCATATGCTACGCAATGGGTAGGATTAGGGTTGTGGGGTAGATGTGTATCATATGCACGTGAGAACTGCGTATTATATGCACGCCAAAGTCAATTTTTGTATATCAATACCACAAGTTTTTGTTTTTATTTGGCGTACTATTTATACGCATTTTCATGAGACCTGGGGCCCGTTCTTCGTACGTCGCTTATTACATCCGAGATAAAATGTCACATCCAAGATGATATCATCACGCTAATCAGAATCTGGCTAATTGGGTTCTTCGAACGCACCTGTTGTTGATGATTAGTATGGCTGGATTGAGTTATCTGAGATAATTGCGAGTTCATGGGTTGGTTTAAAAGGGGCTATGTATCGATACTCGAAACCACGATCAGCAATGCAGCGATTGGCTGGCGGCAAGAAGAATATCTCTTTGGATTTGAGACTTTAGTCTTTGCAACTTTACAGATCTTCTTTATGCACCAAGAGCTTGTAACACTCTAAAGAGAAAGGAAAAAATGAAATCGCATCATATGACCCCTTTAATTTTATATTTGAACAGATTTGTTACGTGACAGCATTGATTAAAGTTTCTTAAGGGTCAAGATCATTATCTGCATCTCCTGCACTCCATCAAGCCACTCCCATAATAGCTGGGCAATCTAATCCTGTTTACATGAAATAAGCCTGCTCCCGAGCAGGTTTAAGCTTACGGACCTGTTGCTATGACAGCAACTCCGGGATGAGCTTCGAAGAACCAACCAATCCAAGATCATGCCAAATCGTCAACAATCAAATCCAGCTAACTGAGTTAGCAACGAAGAACGGGCCCCAGGCTCCAAAAATGTGTTTATCTTCAGTACCTTCACCACTGATTTTAACCTTCATTATTGCATATGGAGATTACATTACTCTGACTTCAAGCCTAGCAGGGCTTGGTTGGTTTCTTTGTTGTACAGAAATAGTTGCTTACTCTTTTTTTTTGCTTTTTGTCAAAAGTCACAGGTGGACCTTCTCTGAATGACAGCCATGATCCTTTAAGGTTATACCCTTTCACCTCCAAACACTGCCTTTTGATTTTACAGACTGTGCTGTGGAGAGGATGTGAAACACACACACACACACACACACACACACACATACTCACAGGCAGACACACTCAAGCATATAAACAATCACAGATGGTCCTGCAACCCAGTTTGTCATGCTCACAGTGAACTAACACCAGAAAGCTGTAGATTTTCTCCTTTTTCCATTTGTTTACATTGCTAACTTACAAACTTTTTTATAGTTTGGAAACTGTTTTGCTGACTGTTCCCATGTTTAATGACTTAAACAGTTAGAAATAAGACCATCAGATTCTATAGTTGTAAGAATTCCCACCTAAACTCACACTTACATTGTTTTAGAAAGGTGAATCAGATTTATTTATATATCTATTTTTTATAATTCAATAAATATATTATGAATGGTTTTAATTGATGAATTAAAAAATATCTATATTTATATTGAAGTAATTTTTATATACAAGTAAAAAAAAATGTCAGGGTGATACAACTGTCCTAAAATCATAATTTAGAACAAAACAATTGAATTCGTGGGAAGAAAAAATGTAAGTATTTTGACGTTATTCATTTATTTATTCATTTAAATTAAAAAATATATAAAAATGCATTTTAATTAATATGAGATGAATGTACATATTCTATGATGAACGGTTTTAATTGATGAAAAAAAAACATCCATCCATCTATTCATTCATTGATCATTCCATCCCATCCAAACATGGACAAACATTATAATAATAACATAAGAATAGTTGAAAATTATAAAATAAAATGTTATACACCAATACACTGATAATCTTGCCTATAAAATGTTAAAATAATAATAATTTTGATAATAATAATTAATAGCATTAATATAATTCTTAATATAAGAAATTCTATGTTAAGAATACTTTACATTCCTGAAAACGCTTCTTCTTGTTTTTTGTTTGCTTGTTTGTTTTTTCCCTAGAATTTTTCTCTTATTAATGGATGTCTTAAATCCCGAAAGGTACCCACATTCACAAAAAACTCACATTTAGTCTGTTTCAAAAAGGCGAAACTGTCCCATACGCACACACACACACACACACACACACACGGTTCCTCTCTCCAGGGGTCCTGGAACACATCCGAGTGTTTTTGAAGGCTTTCTTAGATCATGGTGAATGTGGGCTGGGGGTGTTCTGCTGATGAAAGAGCTTTGCTGTGTGCTGAGGTCTCTGGGAGAGCTGGGTGCTCCTCTATTGTCCCATTGACCAGCAGAGGGACGTGCTGTCATTCCACACCGACCCCGCCGAACCCCCTCAGACTTGCTCTGCTGGAGGGGGTGGACCCCTTCTGTCAACCCCGTCCTGATTGATGGTCCCAAGAAACAATCTCATGTCCTGTGAACACTGTAAACGCTTTCTTTTTCCTTCTCTTCATCTTGCTCCTGCGCTCCCTCGCTTTCTTCGAGGATACCTGGACTCTATGAATAGAGTTGATCATGTTAAAGAGCTTTGAGAATATCCCACAGTGGCTGAAAAGAGATGCGGACGGGGCCGGTGTGAGTCTTGGCCGCCGCTCATGACATTGGTGCTTGTGCAGGGGATGCAGATGAAAAGAAGTCTGGATTATTTTTGTACATCTGCTGAAATGTGAGCGGTTCACATTCTAAGATGAAAATATGGACTGTATTTTTATCGTGCCATTTATAGCGGCTCTTTAAATTCAGACTTAACATGGCTGATGATTAGCAGGGCAGCTGATGTGGTTCCTATTAAGAGAAGATGCTCAAAGTTGCTAGCTCAGAGCAAATGCCTAACGCTGGTATTTGCAGCATAAAGGTCTTTGGATTTGTTCACGCAGTCAGATTGAACAGGTGTGACTCTCAAATTGTCCTGTTCATAGTCTTTTTTTTTGCGACAGCAATTAATTAACTGCATTTCTTATTTATTACTTTATTTGTTTTTATAATTAACAAATACATTAAAATGCATATTCAGGCATATAGTAACTTGAATAGACCTTCTCCGTGATAAACATTCCTAATTTATGAATTCAAAAATATCTAGTTTGAGATATTTCAGGTGCATAAAGAAGGTCTTTATCATAAATTAAATAAATAAATAATTAAATAAGCCTTATTACAAGGATACAATTCTAAAAAGAAAATCTTAATTAGCATAATTGCATTTTTTATATATTTTTTATTCATTATTGTTATTTTTTATTGATTTAGAAAAATAAAATAAAGAACCCATCATAATAATATCATAAAAGTAATGTTTGAAACAGAATGCAATCTAAAATATTATGCACAGATATTGATAATCTTGTCTTCATGCATTCCAATGAATAACAACTTTAATTCTAAAAATATAAATTACAATTAATTTCTATTCCCCCAAAAAACTCTTCTCATGAATATATTTTCTTAAGATTTTTTATCTCATTTTAGGATAGCATCAAATGTATTAAATCTCAAAAGGTACCAACTCATATCAGAGTTGTTGAAATATGAAGCATTATTATTATATTAAAACATTGTAATATTAGCTACATGTATTACTATTCGAATATTTTACTGTTGCATTCTAGTGTACTTGATTGATTCGTTGATTGATTGATTTGTAGCGTCATATAGAAACAAATTGATTGATTGATATTTTATTGATATTTTCTGGCATAATGTTAACAATGTCAGGGTGTTGCAGCTGTCCAAGCATGATAATAAAGAAATAAGTCTAATTAAAAGAATGAAATCCTTGAAAATAAATGTTAAGGGTTGTATATTATTATTATTATTAGATGTTGTTGTTGGTGTAAAACAAATACCAAAATTGCTTCACATATATATATATATATTTATGGATTAATAGTTCATTATCAAAAAAAATAAAAGTTAGTAAAAAAAGTTAGTAACCGAACTGTTTGTGAACGTAACTATATTCAGCCCTCTAAAACAGAATTGACATCCAAATTGTGCTACTGTGTGAATGTAGCCTTTGATTTTAGCTTATATTTCTGGTCCAGGTTCTTCGGAAAACACCTTGGTTTATTTCCGAAATGAGACCTCTTTTTGTGAATGGCTTGAATTTCAAGATGAAGATTTCTGTGGTACAGCAGCCAAAGCTTGTAAAGTAAAAATTCAATTTCACGTGTCCTGTGGAAAGTTCCTGACCCCGAAGAATGATTTTTCATCTGTTGTCTGTCTTACTCCCACAAGCCTTCTGTCTCACTCACACCGGTGACATTTTATAGCTTAACTTTTACATTAACTTGGCGACCCTGTAGCTCTCAAAACCAATTTTCATGTCCCCCTCTTTCCCAGCAACCTCCTGAGTGAAAAGATGGGCTTTCAGGAAGCAAGAACCTAAATGAAAGCATGAGGAATGTTCTCTAGCACAGGCGTCATGCGGTGTGCGATCCCGCATACTTCCACGGCAGATTTCTCATTACTTCTCTGAGTACTGCGCCTGCCTAGTTTTGTTTCCTGGAAATCTCAATTTACCTTCTAAAGTAAACCAGGATGGTGATCTTTCTCAGACCTACTTTTCTTTTAGACTCTGTTCATCTGGAGTTCAGCTCTTCGTAAAGACCAAGGAGGAAATTCTTGAGAAAGTTGGTCCAATTTCTTTGATATACAATTCTGGAGCATTTGAGTGGGAGCCACATTGATTTACTAAAAAAAGAACATATCAACATATACCGTGTGGGTTCGATGAAACTACTTGAAGTGCTTATTTAAGCTTTTTTCTTGCATACATAGTCTACAATCCCTTCTATATCAGTGCAGCCAGAACAGGGTCACATTTTAAGCATTCTGCAGGCCTCTCATATATTAAACGACACTGATCTCAGACCTGCAGGGTTGTGGGGTTTGGCCACATGAGGGCCGCACTGCGGGGCCTCAGCCTGGCGGTGAGGTCCGGGGTGTTATCTTTGGAAAGTGTTGACAAGACCGAACCTCAGGAGCAGAGCGAAGTGTGTCTGTTCAGAAGGCACACAGAGTTAATATTACAGACAAGCTTCCTGTGCACCAACACAGTGAATAGTGAGAGACAGAGAGAAAGGGGCACAGATAGCCATCAGGGAAAAGAGAAGATGCAAAGTAGATAAAAACAGACTGCAGTCAGACTTTACAAATCAAAGGAATTCTGTAATTTTAGCTTGATGAACTTTAACAAGACAGTTCACCTAAAAAATAAAATTTTCACCATTATGTTGTTCCAAACCATTATTCTGTTGTCTTTTACGTAGAATGAAAAATTAGTCATTATAAAGAATCTGTACGTAGCTCTTGCAATAAAATTATACTTTATATTGACCAAAAACAGGTCACATTAAGATTAAATTATTTTGTAGTACATTGTTTTCTTCTTATTTTCTAACTTAAGGTAAAAGTTACGCATATTTTGGATACCTGGAAAGACGTCTTAAGAAGGTTTTTAGCTTTTTTCCTTAAAAAAAAAAAAAAAAATCTGTTATTGTTTATTTATTTATTTTATACAGAATGCAAAATTTGTCATTATAAATAATCTATATAAAGCTCTTGCCATAAAATTACACTTTATGACCAAAAACAGCCTGAAAAAAAGCCTGAAAGCTTGAATGTAGGCTATGCTCTATTGAAAAAAAAAAAAATGATTTACTTCAATTGTTTCTTATTTTCTTACTTAAAGGGGTCATATGACGTTGCTAAAAAGAACATTATTTTGTGTATTTGGTGTAATGCAATGTGTTTATGCGGTTTAAGGTTCAAAAACACATTATTTTCCACATACTGTACATTATTGTTGCTCCTCTATGCCCCGCCTTTCTGAAACGCGTCGATTTCTGAATCATTCTGAAAAGCGAGGCGTACGCTGATTGGCCGAATACCTCAAGCATGTGATGGAAATGTTACACCCCTTACCATACTGTGATGCCGTGTCCCGGCGCAATGAGACAACACCAATAAAACCCATTATAAACGAGGCATTTGTTGCATCCAGTGGGGACATAATTACGGATTATAATGACTTATACTGTCTTTTTACACGTTGCGTTGCATATCGTGCCGCATATCGCGCCGCATAAACATAAAGCCATGTCTGCATTTGTGATCGGAGAAATGACAAACAACAAGCACTACTCTACACTGCTCAAAACTCGCGTTTGAATCGTCAGTGGCATTGAGACTTTAGTCTTTGCAACTTTACAGATCTTCTTTATGCACCAAGAGCTTGTAACACTCCAAAGAGAAAGGAAAAAATGAAATTGCATCATATGACCCCTTTAAAAATTATTGTAAATAGCCTCTTAAATTTAGGATAGCCTGAAACCCATCTTAAATCCCAAAAAAGGTAAGAATTTTATGATTTTGTTGGGTTGGGATTAGGGTAAATGTCTTTAAAAATTGAATTTGTGCGAACAAAAAGTGTTCTCGTAGCTTCATAGAATTAAGGTTAAACCACTGATGTCACATGAACTATTTTAATGATGTCCTTGCTACGTTTCTGAGCCTTGAATGTGGTAGTTGCCTGGCTGTCTATGCAGGGTCAGAAAGCTCTCGGATTTCATCAAAAATATCTTAATTTGTGTTTTCCGAAAATGAACTAAGGTCTAACGGGTTTGGAACAACATGAAGGTGAGCAATTAATGACAGAATGTTTATTTCTGGGTGAACAATCCCTTTAAATATATTTCAAATATTGCACTTAGGAACATTCTTATAAAGTTCTAAGATTTTATAATAGGAACTGACTGTAAATATATTGCAAAAAAAAAAAAATACAGACTACTATTATTGTGTGTAATTGTCATTCTTGGAGCTTGACATTTATACTTTTGTGTTCCACACAAAAATTTCAACATGAGGGTGGGCAAGTTATAACCAAATATTCATTTTTGGTTAAACTTTTCCTTTAAAACCATGGATTCACAGTTATAATTTATTTCTATCCTAATTCTTCATTGTTCAAAGTTCACAGTTTGACCAGTGTGTTTAGTCTGCCTCTCATAGCCGGCTGGTTTAATCTGGTACCAGAGTATAAATGTTTTATCATTACTGGAGTTAATCCCAGACTACAAACATAAAGACATCTTTTGTTTCTGTTTCTCACACCTGGTCCAACAGATCACTTAACCAAACAGACATCTCCCAGCACTCGGAGCTTTTCTCACTTCAACATAAACTGTTTGCTGTTGAGACTGGATTTTAACAAAGAGTGAGAGAGAGTGGGCAAGAAAAAAGAGAGAAAGAGAGGAAGTGAGCACCCTCCATGTGGTGATGTGGGAGCTGAATGCGACCCAAGAGCCTGCAGTGAGGGCCTCATTCTCTTAATGCAGGAATTCATTGCTTTTTATCCTCATCTGTGTGTCGTGTTTTATTACACCAGTTATCCGGCTGGAAGGACCCCCAGGATTTGGATGCCCGATAGATAGTTTTTATGGTTTTTGCAAGTTGTGTGGTGCATGACAAATTAGCACTTGGGCGAAGTGGAAAGTTGTATGGCCATCCGTTTCTTTGAAACAGCAAGACGGAGGGTTCTGGCAACATAAAGCAGCGTTCGGTCGAGGGGAAGTCTCTCAGCTTGACCAGATTTTGTGCAAAATATAAGTTTGTTTTTGCAGCTTGAAGGTTTTTAAAGGGATAGTTCACCCAAAAATGAACATTCTGACATCATTTACTCATTGTCGTCTTGTTTTTGTCCGGTCAATGTGGTCCAATTGATGATTTCGTACATTTTTCTGAAACACTGAAACTATCTTCTTTTGTGGTTTATGGAAGAAATAAAGTTATACAGGTTTAGAAATGTCTCAAGAGTGAGTAAACAATGACAACATTTAAATTTGTGGCTGAACTATACCTTTAAGCTCTCACTAACCGCTAAACAGTCTCCGCCGGTAAAAGCACCATTGAAGTTTGCTGACGGTATGATTCAGCGTTTCAAAGTGAATTTTATTTTGTTTTTCCTCAGTACTTTCGGATTTATTTTTAGCCAAGTTGAGTCTGTTGCCCAGTGTCCTGAGATGCTCAGAAATGGGAGGTGTTTACTTCTCGTGCTTCCAAGACTCGTAAACTCCCGCAGGAATGTGAATACTTTTGTTATATCCACTTTAACAAAGCCACTTGTGACTGACTCATTTCTTCTCGCTGGCAAAAACTGCTTCCTCAAGCCTGTACAGAAGATTTTGTCCTCATTTTTTGAAAATATTATCTCGACAGTTATTCTTTTTAGCAGCAAAAAGCCAAAACACGGAAAGAACTATAGACTGCATGCTTGTAAGAAATGTAATATCTTTAAACCGTTTCAAACCAGCTATTCTGTGCTTTACATTAGCCACATGCAGGGTAATATATTTAGCAGAAGCTACTGTACTTACACTCTTAATTAAATTTTGCTCGACTCATCTTCCCCTGGCTTCTATTAGTGTGGTAGAAGTAATGGATAGGGTTTATTTTTCTGTCTAATCCAATTTTATCATGTGCATAGTTAGCCAGGAAGGTCTACTCACACAAATTTCACTCATTTGTGTCACTGGCGGATTCAGGTTGCAGGTATAAATATATGTAGTTCCTTCCATAATCTATTCTGGATCCCTTAGATCCCAATGCCAGATGGTTTTGTGGCCTACTCAAGTTATTCTGCTCCTCTTTGGTTAAAATGTCTGGATCCATGTGTGCAACAGATAGTGTGAATTCATTTTGACCTATGCATTATAAACGTATGTACTTTTTATAAAAATGCAATGCAAAATGATTCAATATTTCAGTATTGAATAAACATTTGTAAAGCAGATATATCTATTCAGCTTCATATGTTATTACTTAAAGGCTGGAGGCTAGGGACCAAACATTTTAGTTCACCCACATTTTGTAATAGTTCACCCAACAATGTGAATTCTGTCATCGTTTAATCCCCCTTATATTATCCCAGACCTGAATAACTTTTTCTTCTATAGAACACAAAAGGAACAAAGCTATTTTAGTATTAAATTATTATTATTTACTATTATAGTGTACTGTATTAATATTTTGAAATGGCTTGTATTTTTATATTCTGTTTTCGTTTTAATTTTAGTCTAAACTTTAGTAATTTTCTGCATTTGTCACCCACTGTTTGGAAAAAGATAGCTGAAAGTTTCACACGTACTGACAGACACACAAACAGCAGTTTCCATTCAGTAAATCTGACTGAATCCAGATGATTTCAGCAGTTTATAGCAACGTTTTGGGTTTTGGGTTCCGTTCCATGTAGATTAATGACCATTTGGAGGTAAATGTGGTTCTCCTCTTAACTGAAATTAGATTTTATAATGATCAAGTTTGTCATCTTTCCCAGTGACCTACTCCTGATAATCATTTTATAATTTTTGTCAGTGATTAAAATAAAAAACATAATGTAATAACCTAGAAATCACTTTATTTTTGGTTTGGAAGGACATTAGGGTGCGTAAATGTTAAAGAACATTTTAATTTTTGAGTCAACTTTTGTTTTGTGGTTGTGTTTCCCATTCACTGTTTTGTCATAGTGGGCTACAATTGTGGAAAAGTTGCTTATACAGGTTTTGGAGTAAAAGTTTGTGGCTTTAGAGATCAGACGTAGTCCTTACTACCAGAAGCATATTCATATGACAGGTTCTTAAGTGTGACACAGATGGGATACATGAATGGTCTACATCCCCAAATGTTTGAAATACAGTAAATCGAGGAAAATGCAGGGAAAGGAAATAAATGTCTTGAGAAGGACCTGAGACATTTTGACAGGGCAATGTCATAGCAGCCCAGCACAAGTGCTTAACTCATCAGCCCATGTTTTGCTTAAGCCTCTCACTTTGGTAATGGAGCATACTTTCATTTTTTCCGCCTCATCTGTTTTCTCAGTTAAGCTGTCAGAGTTATTTTCATGTGCTGTTGGTCTGCTAAAGAGCCACGGTCGATGTTGACCAGTTGTACGGGCTGGACGAAATTCTGTTCCTTAAACATCACTTTTATACAACAGTTTATCAGACAGCATGGGCCACTTGTAAAGGATTTTTCTTGCTCATGATGGAAATTCATGGATCGGTTCGAACCAGAAAGCTTTCACTTACCATCCCAGACCTTTAATCCATATGCTATACCACCCCTAAGCCAATCTACGGCTTTATTTCTTTGAACCTGTTAATTTGGTACATTGTGATCTTAAAGCATTTGCTATTTTAGTTGTTTTTCATTTATCACAGGAGTTTGGATATGAAATGGGGGGTTCTAATAGAGGGGGTCTAAAAGGTTAATGCTCTATCGTGTTTGAAAATAATGTGCCACCTGCACTAAACCTAACCAATAGCAAACATGAGACAAAAATGCATTTTCTGAAGCAACCATGTCATTTTTGAGTTATTTTATTGTGACTTGTGTTTCCAAGTGCTTTACATTACAAATACAATGCTGTACCAGGTGAGCTACCAAGCACGCTTGCTATGTCAAAAAAGCCAGTCTTATGGAGCTGGTTATGTGATGCAAAAGTCTAAATGTACTGGTTTACAAATCATGTGCTATCGTAAAAGTGTTTTGAGGTAATGACATATTGCACAGGGAACCACACAAAATAATTGTTATTAATCAATAATCTGTCTCTGTAATCATCATTTTTTGTGAAAATGGAATAACAGTTGAGACACGTATTTCCTTGAGCCTATATGTTTTTCAAACACTACCATATACAATATCCTCCATACACACACACACAAACAAACACAAGTTGAAGTTGAAGTTCACTAAAACTGAATTAGCGTCACTGTGTGCTACAAATGCTAAAATCTACTCTTAGCAGTGGCATAACTGAAGAAATTGTCCCACAAACTTTAACAGAGTTGTCATTTATAAAACAAAGTAGTTGTTCACTGTGTCACGCACATTTGAACTTGTTATTTTGCATGAGTCTTGTGCATATAAATAGGCTTACCCATGTCATTGTGGGTTAGCATGTTTAGCCCAGACAAAAAGTTGAGACGAAGCCGATAAAACACAAGGCCTGATTACAATGTGTGCTCAAGCACCACAACAACTAGCTTATGGGTTTGTAGTGACACACAGTCCACTCACCAGAACACACTGATCTTTGAACACAAGTCATGCAGCACATTAAAAGCCAGGGGGCCTAAAAACGACATGCTAACTAGAGGCTAGTTCACCACAAGCTAAACATTCAAAGCTCTGACGTTAGTACAGTATGTGTGGATGTGGTACCACTATGTGAGCTGGGTAGAAAGAGATGTGTGGCGCAGTGGTTAAACCAAAGACTGGTGCGCAGACTGCAGGTTCAAATCCAGGATGGGACTTAGAATTTGAGAGCATTTCTAATATTTATAGTGTCTGGAAATATAATAATGGCAGTTTATATGCACATGCACATCTCACTTATCAAAGTATAGGCCTGCTTACTATATATTTAAAGGAAAATTCTGTTTAGTTAGTTGGGTAATTAGTTATTCATTATTTGTTTATTAATTTATTAATTATTAATTGGTTATTAGTTATTATTAGTTAAACTTCAAATTTAACGTGTTTGCAACGTGTTTGTTTGTGACCCATAACTATTTTATTTGAAAATATGCAGATATAGATGAATGCATTGGTATTATGTATAGTCTAAATAAGTTGTTTCTTATACATAATCCAAAATGCTGATTGATATAGACATATTCCAGCTGTCTTGTTCTATTTTCTAGACACCAATCTGTTTATGGTAAATTATATGAAAATTAAGTGCACTTAATTAAATTGTATTGAATGTGCACCTGTAGTGTACTTCAAATCTTACTTGTGGATAATATAATATTAATGAAATAAAAAGCCACTTAAAGGGACAGTTCACCTTCAGTTGCTGGTACCCATTGAATTCCATAGTATGGAAAAAAGCACTATCCAAAATAGGGACCAACTGAAAATGAACTATCCCTTTAAGAAGAGTACACTTTCATGCCTGCATTTCTTAACAAACTTAAGTTAATTTTGTAATAAGTTCCAATTAATTTGATATGTTGCAGTAATCTTGTCACATGGTTTGAAGACGTGCACGCAATTTTGATGTTTTGACGGAAGTACTTTGTAAAATTATAATTTTAACTGTAATGTATTATTTTTAGTGCTGGGCAACGATTAAAAAAAAATTTTTTTTAAAATCGCGATTAATCGCATGATTTTTCTGCGATTAATCGCATTATGCACAAAATTCAATAATGAATTCAAAAGTAGTGCATTGCACACTTTTTTATTTAGAAGTACTGCTATATGAACAAAAGTGCAATAACATTTGGTTTGCAAACACTTTAAACAAATAAGGTGCTTTTTTACAACAGTATTCCTTTTACATAGTAGCAGTTAAAATATAGTGTGGGTGCGGGTGAATAAGGGTGTACTCACACTAGACAATCTTAACCGTGCCCGAGCGCATTTGACTAGTGTGATCGCTCTGTACCGCGCTCGGGCGCGGATCGTTTAGCCGTCCCTGGCTCGGTTGGAAGAGGAGTGCCAGAGCGCGGTTCAGTTATATATAGATCAGTGAGTGTGAGCGCTAACCACGCCGGAGCGCAGAACTTCTGATACGTGCAGCATGACTGCGTGTACATTTCTGAGCAGCAAAAGTGATAGATGTGTAAAGCAATTGTGAGAGGGCTGTGTGTTACCGCCCGCCAAATGACTCAAAATAACAAACCACAAAGTTAACAAAACGATGCACTTCACTGTGCTGAGCGAGAGCGCTTCTCTGCTGTCTTCAAGTGCTATCGTAAACTTCCTATTTCCCACTGATGAAGTCGTGATGATCAAATTAAATATAAAACCAAAGCTATTTGCCAATGCCAAGGCATTAATGTTTTTATAGAAAATATTTTATAGTTTGTTATAGAAAAACAAGTTATGCTCAGAGTTATGCTCAGACACGATCATAACATTATGGCACCTTCTGAGTAGAGACCTGCACTATTGCGGGACGCAACGCAACAAGAGTGCGGCGCGGGACAGTACTTGATGGGCGAGTGCGGGTGCGGACGGGTAGAGACTTGTGTGTGTTGGATGCGGGAGAATAAGGGTGTACTCACACTGAACTGTGCAGAACTTCTGATACGTGCAGCATGACTGCGTGTACATTTCTGAGCAGCAAAAGTGATAGATGTGTAAAGCAATTGTGAGAGGGCTGTGTGTTACCGCATCCCAAATGACTCAAAATAACAAACCACAAAGTTAACAAAACGATGCACTTCACTGTGCTGAGCGAGGGCGAGTGCGGGTGCGGACGGGTAGAGACTTGTGTGTGTTGGATGCGGGAGAATAAGGGTGTACTCACACTGAACTGTGCCCGAGCCTAAATAATTTTATCGGGAGTGTCCATGTGAGAGCTGCTGCAGTCTTAGGCCCACCCCAAATGCTCTCATTGGTTGAGATGCGTGATGACACCCATCCCAAGCCAGTACTGATCAACATCCCACCCCTCCTGCCACCCATGGTTTGTCTGTATGTGTATTCAGAGCCAGTGAGCAATGGGCTTTCAAAATAATAATAATAAAAATTGCGTTAATGCGCGATAAAATAATTGTCGGCGTTAATTAATTAATGCGTTAACGTGATAATAACGCGTTACTTGCCCAGCCCTAATATATACATAATTGAACACAAAAGAAGATATTTTGAAGAATATAGATAACCATACGAGTGCTATCGTAAACTTCCTATTTCCCACTGATGAAGTCGTGATTATGAGCTCGTTGCATTCTTTTCTGTTAAAAATAACAGTGAACAGTGGTTTGTGAATGTTGATGCTTGTTAACATTAATAACGCGTTAACTTGCCCAGCCCTAATTATTTTAAATATTACATTTTTATATTACACCTAAACTTAATTTTATTAGTTAGTTTTACATAAATTGAACTAAATTGCAACTTAATCATGACAAATGTACTGTATAATTAAATATATGTCATAAAAGTTTCAATAGAAAAGATAGTAAAGTATATTTCAGTTGTCCATAAATCCTTGTCAGTAAAATCAACAGTTACACTTTAACACTTTAAGATTTACTTAAAGGGGTCATATGATGAGATTTCAAGGTTTCCTTTGTCTTTGGAGTGTTAGAAGCTGTTTGTGCATATATAAGATCCGTAAAGTTGCAAAGACTAAAGTGTCAAACCCAAAGAGATATTCTTTATAAAAGATAAGACTCGTCCACGCCTTCCTAAAACGCCTCATTTAAACACGCCCCCACATATCTACTTCACTGTGTTGGAAGATTTGCATAACACGGCCCAAATGTTTACGCAAGGAAAGAAGGTGTAACTTATATTCTCGCTGTAGTATTGTTGCTGCCACCGCCATGTCGTGGAGATGCTGTATGTTTCCAAATATGGTAAGGGGCGTAACATTTCCATCACACGCTTGAGGTATTCGGCCAATCACAACGCACTGGATAGCTGGCCAATCAGAGCACACCTTGCTTTTCAGAACGATGAGCTTTGTAAAATTCGGCGCATTTCAGAAAGGCAGGGCAGAGAGGAGCAGCAATAATGTATGGTACGTGGAAAATAATGTTTTTTTAACCTTAAACCACGTAAACACATTGCATTACACCAAATACACAAAATTATGTTATTTTTAGCAACGTCATATGACCGCTTTAAGTCCTGCTTAGATGTATGTAGGTCCCAAAAAAAGTTCAACTAATTGCATTTAATATAAATGACTAGATTTTCATTTAATTGCAAGTGTCTGAAAACATTATATTCAGTACGCACTTTTGACTAATTTTAATTCATTTTGATTAATATCGGAATATTCCTATACACGTAAACAGTCATTGTGAATTTACAGTACTGAAATCTGGCTAGAAAAGTTAACCTTTAACCTGTAATTAAATAAGAGCATTGAACTTTTCCTCAGACATTTGTTTTTCACAATTCAGCGTAGAGACAAGAAAAAAGAGCAAGCCCTCGGTGGTTGAGTTACATTCTCCGTTTTTAGCGCTTTGTCACTTTCTAAAATCCGTCTAAACCGTTCCAGTCGACAGAGGTTTCATTTTCACATTTGCAAGTGTGAAGTTTACAACAGACATTGTAGAATGGCATCAGTATGCTGGCAGGAGCTCCACGCAGATCCTCTGCTCCTGAAGTGTTTTGAGTGGTCTGGCAGGAGGGACAGAAAGGAAACCTCAAACTTTCAACAGAAGCTTGATCAAAGCCGCTCTACCAGGGTCTCCATTGTATAACCATTGAATGGAAGGATGAAAATATCATCTGACACGACTGTCAACAATCCTGGAAATCTCCAGATGAGTCTACAGGGATGTCTTATTGCCCGCCCCGTCCTCCAGGGGAACAATCGGCCTCTGATTAAGCATTTTGTGAGAGCTGTTGATTGGTTTGGGGTCAGGGGTCGCGTAGGTCACAGTTTGAAGATGGAGGCAGCGATACGAGCTGCGCTTCTGAGGGCGAACACATTAGCCTAGTTTTTCATATTTTTTTGGCGCAACTTGTGAAATGAAGACCAGATGGCAGGAGCTGATGTTGATTAAAGATTTTTGAGAATGTTTCTTCATTTTGTCATGGCGCTAGGTCATTTGACGTGATGAAATCTTTGCTTCAGATCATGGAATGCGAGTGTCCTTGTTTTGTGGTCTTGCTACATGCATCAATCCTTTTGGAGAGCTTTGTGTTCTTCCTCAGGGGCTATCATGCTGAAAAAACAACTTATACCAGCCTATTACACAAAAACAGCAATACTTTGACCAAAACGACTAAATCACATACATTCGCACTGACAGAAAACCTTGTTTTGCGAGAAATCCCGCCGTTTTGAATTAATACATGAGTGCCTGGCAAAAGAAGTCATGCAGAGGATGGGTATAAACTGTGTGAAAAGATAAAGGGATGTCATTCAAGCTCTGTTTATTGAACTTTTTTTAGCCATCGTGACAACCATTTTGTTCAGCCTGAAGGCTGTTTTGAGAATCTTCCCAATCCGATTGGTCATTTCCAATCATGATGATCTAATATTTACATTTGTGTTTTAAATATTTATTGCATTTATGATTTGTATATTTCTATGTACCTTATGTAAAGTAAAACATATGCAACACGCTATTGTAAGGGCCAATATGTCATTATGCTAAATTAAATCAGACTGCCTATGTAATCAGATGAAGTGGATAAAATGGTTCTTTAGTCTTCAGTTTGACATTCTAAACAAACAAGGCTTCTTCACCGCCCGGTGAGCCTGGCCATGCTTGTTTTACTCATTAACTTTTCTCTTCCGTCTTCCCCGCAGTGTAATCGTATGCAAATCACGTTACATTCTTTGACCGCCACTGTACTCTGTGCAAAAACAGCTCGTATCACACAGGTTTCTAATTGTGGAGTTTACTCTGACCCTATCAATTGAGCCTCCTTTGTTTTTAATCATATAAAACCAGGGGGGTGTTGAGCGGGCAGCACTGTAAATCCTGCGGCTCTCAGGGGAAGATTGTTCCCCTCTGTGGCCTTTATGTATTCCAGCTGCATAGATGCACTAGTGTAACTCCAGGGAATCATGAGTTGTAGTAGTTATCTCATGCCTCACAATGTCATGGTAACGCTAATGTTTCAGTGTTTGAACGTTGAATTTGATATTTGTTTTTCAGCTAATTGATTTTGCATGGTTGTTGATTTTCTTGTATTTCTTATGTGATGTTTTAATGTTTTCAGAGAATTAATAATAAAAAAAAATCCTGCAATACATTTTTTAAAGTTTTGTCAAAATGAATAGAGACAATAATATTGTATATTTACTTTTATTTTAAATGTTTTTATGTTAAAGGGGTCATATGATGCGATTTCATTTTTTCCTTTCTCTTTGGAGTGTTACAAGCTCTTGGTGCATAAAGAAGATCTGTAAATTTGCAAAGACTAAAGTCTCAAATCCAAAGAGATATTCTTTATAAAAGTTAAGAGTCAGCCACGCCTACCTAAAACGGCTCGTTCGAACACGCCCCCACATATCTACCACACTATGTGGGAAGATTTGCATAACACCGCCCAAATGTTCACACAAAGATGGAAAATAATGTGTTTTTTTAACTTTAAACCGCATAAACACATTTCATTACACCGAATACACAAAATAATGTTATTTTTAGCAGCATCATATGACCCCTTTAAGTTTTATCTAAGTAACATAAAAAGACATTGTAGAAAACAGAAACAATAATCAGTACAATTTTTTAAACTTTTTTTTTTTACAACTTTTAAAGTAATTTTAACATTTTAAGATCTAAATCAAATATATAAAAAAATTGGTACAAACAAATTGTATTTTTAATTTAATTTTAAATATTTTTATTATTTTTAATGTAGTTAAAAAATGTTACATTATACAGAATAATCAGTACAATTAAATGTGTATTTGAGCTATTTTTATTTATTTATTTATTTTGAAGTCCTTTTGAAGTTACTGGAGAAGAATTTTTTTTAATAAAAAATATAAAAATTAATCAGTACAATCAAATTGTTATTACTGTTTTTTACAACTTTGAATGTAATTTTAAAGTTTTAAGATCTAAATCAAATATATAAAAATGACAAAAAAATCAGTACAAACAAATTGTATTTAAAAAATTTTTTTATTTTTTTATTTTTTTTATTTTTTTTTATTATTTTTAATGTAATTTAAAAATTTTATTTTAATCAAAAGTACTTTTAAAAATTGAATAAAATAACATTATAGAGAATAATAAGTACAATTAAATCTGTATTTTATCTATTTTTATTTCTAAATATACATGAAATCAAAATAAATTTACTTCATTAATACACATTCCTGGTCGTATTGTGCATGACATTTCAAAGAAAAATGTCTTTGTTCAGAATCTTTGATTAAAATATAATAACCCTCTCCACCACTGAAATGACTTTATGAATGAAATTTCAAACATTATAGAGAATAATAAGTACAATTAAATCTGTATTTGATCTGTATTTATGTATTCATTCATTCATTTATTCATTTATTTATTTTGAAGTCCTTTTGAAGTTACCGGAGAAGAAAAATGTAAATTAAAAATATAAATAATTAATCAGCTAATCAAATATTTGATCTTCTATTTTATTTATTTTATGTTTTCCTTCTTTCTTTTTAGTTTATATGATTTTTTTCCCCTTATTAGGACAGGGCCGGATTAAAAGCATTAATTTCATTGTTGTTGTTTTTTATTCACATACATTTTGTTGTTTATGTCAAATGCTGGACATCCTATAAAACTCTGCAATATTTTGCCACGAATTCATCTGTCACTTCATAGAATCACATTACTCAAGCTGTATTTTTGAACTTGCCACAACCGCCACCGTGCAATACATCGGATCATGTGCACTACCCACCAGGCCTAGTCTCTGACTGTTTGAAATATCTTAGGTTTTTCTTTCTTTCTTTTACATAGCATGCTTCATAAAAAACATTAGTCCCTGATGCAGACCACTTACTGTATTGCTAGCTGAGAATCACAAGCTAGCGGATCAATTGTACACATAGAGCTCTGATGCGGATGTGTTTTCTGCCACTGAGGCATGAAATGCGCTCCGAATCGGCGCTATTGCAACCAGCATCGAGTCTTTGATTTAGCAGCTGGAAGAGAAACTTTTACCAGCAGAGCTAAATGATCTAAATCTGGAGGACCGCCTAGTCCAGGTGGGCTCAGTTTCACACTCACTATGTCTCCTGTTAAGTTTTGCAGCATTTAATCATTCACGGCACATGTAACATGCAAGCTGCTTCCCAACATTTTGGTGTGGTCTAAATGCATTAAAACACAACATGCTTAGCTTGCTTTTGTAGCTAATGCTAGCTAGTCTCACATCTCTTAACTTTCCTCAAAACACTGGAAGCTCAGTGATTTCACGGCTTTGGTAGTTGTGTTTGTGAGTAAAATGTCCTGCTGAACTCACTGTGCATCCTGTAGAGTTCAGTATTGGGGTTTGCTGGCTGCAGTTTTGACATTGTGATGTGATTGAGCTTAACCACTAGCAGGTGGGCTCAAAAGCTAGCGGTGTGAGTGACACAAGGTGGTGGGGGGGGGGGGGGAAGGGGGCCTCTGGCGGGAAGAGAGGCCAGTGTGTGTGTGGATAGTGAAAAAACAGAGAAAAATAAACATCAAATGGGAATATTATGGAACGGTGTGTTAGTGAAGTTAGCATTTAACAGGTTCGAAGTGAGATTGTGCAGGATGTTTACTAGCCAGGTGTTTACATGTTATTTTATCAAAGCCGAAGTCAAGACGCTAAGAATACACAACATTTTCTAAGCTAGCTAGGCCTCAAAAGGTTAAACAGGCATGAGGTAGCAACATCAAACATGTACGTAGCCAAGATGAGTCAAAAGTCAAAAACAACAAGGATAGAGAAGTTTCAGATGGGTACTTTTGTGTGCAGTGAAGGGGGGCATGGAGACCAGAGGTGGCTGATCAAAGCGGCCGGGTTGGGGGTGCACAGCTTGATGAAGGATTGATAGTAAAGTTAGGGGCTAGGCCATTTATGGCTTCATAGACCAGGAAACAGTGTCTGGAATTGAATTATACTAGATACTGGCAGCCAGTAACAGGACCTGAGCAGATGTGTAATCTGAGAGTATTTCCAGAGGTTAAAGGCAAGTCGAGCAGCAGCGTTCTGGATGCACTCAAGGGTATTACGTGCCGGTAACCTGGGAAGGAAGGAGTCGCAGTAGTCATAATGTGATTATTTGTTCATTGCTAGGTATTTTCTGAACTAATTTGGAGGGAAATCTACATGAAATCAAAATAAATTTACCCTGTTTACTTCATTAATACACATTCCTGGTCGTATTGTGCATGTCATTTCAAAGAAAAATGTCTTTGTTCAGAATATTTGATAAAAAATATAATAACCCTCTCTACCACTGAAACGACTTTCCATTTTGGGTGATGTCATCAAGGACAAGTTCTCCTAATCAGATAGAAACCATGCTCAGCTAGCTATGATTGTCCATTCTGGTACAGTATGAAATGCCTACTTCTCACAGCCAAGTTGTCAATGGATAAAGCAAATCTGTTCAGAAATGAAATGTGCCACATATGCTAAACTATAGCCTAAACCTAACCGATAGCTAAGTTAACACAAGATAAAAACACATTTGCTGAAGCAACCATGCCAAGTCTTTGATCTCTCTTATCGTAACGCATATTGTTTCACGGGACTCATACCTGAGCGCTCTGCATCGCGAGTGCAGTGCTGTACCGGGTGAGCTGTCGAGCAAGTTTACTAAATCAGAAAAGCATACATATGGAGCTGGTTATGTGATGAAAAATGCCAAAATGCATTACTTTACAAATTTTGTACTGTTCTTAAAATCTTTTTGAGGTTATAGAACAGCACTGGGCAAGGAACCGTGTAAAAAAAGTTCTTATTAATCAAAATTCTGCCCCATAATCATAATTTGTGTGAAAATGAATAAAAATTGTGGGCATTTTACTACCTCTAATGTTCATTTCAACTGATAACTGCAGTGAATTGAATGTATAGGTATGTTTTGCAAAAAAAAAAATACGGAGAGGCACGTTTTTCCAATGAGCCTATGTTGCAAGGGTAGATCTTTGAATGATGGTTGTTTAAATTCTGCATAACTTTGCAGAGAGCCTTCTAGTGAATTATGTGGGCACAGATTCCATGTGTGGGACTAGTTATTGCTAACACACTTGATTATTGGACTCAACCAGTCCAAACACAATAGTAGGAAAACAGCTTTTTTGGCATGGTTTACCATAAATACACACAGATTTGAACAGATTTAAAGTGTTACATTGCAAATGTTGAATGCAATGAGTGATGTATTTGTGATGTGAGGACTTTATTTGTTGTGTGATGGTTGTATGAGAATAACTTGACCATTTTTTATTCAGCATCTCCTCAAGGGTTTACAATCTCTCTTTGCCTGCTATGTGATGGAGTAATTTGTTTGATTCTCAAGAATGAGGCAACAAATAATGTGTGTTTGTGTTTGATAATACATAACAGATAGTCTATATACACCGAGGCGTCAGGAAGGCCACAGTGGATTCCCAGCGACACTGTGAAATTCTTTGTGGTTATCAAAGACACCCAAAAACACTTGCTGCATGTTATACATGTAATGACCTCTCCCCCATCTACTGAGGAAAAGCTGTAAGAATCCAAGCCTTTTTATTGAGTAACAGCAAGTCTTTCCTGTCTCAGTGTGTGGTGCAGTAAATGAAAGTTGCCCACTGTTATATAAGTCTTGTAGAATTTATGGATTTGAACAGTCATAAATCATTCCGATATTGGGATTAAGAATCCGTCCCCTCTCATTCAGCAGTTTTACAGCATTTTGTTCAGCGCTACCACATGCAGAGGTACAGTTGTACATGGTAACTTCTTACAGAAATAACTACATGACCTCAGCTAGTTATCAATTAACACATCTACACAAAACTCTTACTAAAGTGGTAGTGATGGTTAATTATTGCACCGAGGTTTTGTATGGAGCCAAGTCAAATTCATTTACTTAACCAAGTATTTTTCTGTCTAAACAAATTTTAAACAAAACTCTTTACAAAAAAACTTTAAATAAATGTACTTTGGAATCAAAATTCATATTATATTATATTATATTATAAGTTCATTTTTGCTACCTTATTGGATATTGCTTTGGGCACAGACATCACTAAATTTTATTGTAAAAAAGACTTAAGGATGTTACTTAAGTATATTATTTTCTGCTATATTTTATTAGAGAAAATATTAAGAAATGTCTTTATTTGTTAATTTAATTTAATTTTTATGCAGTGTACAATCCACATTTTTGCAGTTTATCTTCTACATATACCAATGTGAAATTAGTTTTTGATGGCAAGCTGTGCCTTAACTGAACTCTCCACACTTCTTATCTGGCATTGAACCAGCTCTATGTAGTGACACCCAGAGGCCAGCAAGGGAAGTTATTTATTTCCAAACATTACAAGAGGCGTTGCCTTTAAATGATGGAGGGGACTATGGTCATTTCCTATACATCTGTCTCGCTCTCTTTTTTCTTTCTCAGGTCGGTAAGTGTGTGAATACACCAGAGCTCCGCTCGGGTCATGAGCCTGTGTAAATATGACTGTAAGTCAACATAGATAATCATTTTATCTGTGATACTTCAGCCAAATGTCTGTGGTTGAGACACATCCTTTGAAAATTGATTTGCTGTAAATGTGAATCTTGTAAGGTAAATCATATCTAATGGCCTTGAATATTACCCTTCCAGCTCATAATGACACAGATGGAGACAAAAGAATGGGTAAATATGGAAACTGAGCTGTCAAACCATAGCCAACGTTACAGTTTTTTACGATCGCTATGACAATTTTTTCAGTACTTTTAACCATTTTCCTAAACTCTTAACACAGTTAGCACAACATCCGTCTGTGTAGGCTATACAATTAACACATTTCTTGTTGCTTTGACACAAAATGCATACAGTTAACACAAATAATTAACACATTTCCTGTTGCTTTGACACAAAATGCATACAGTTAACACAAATTTAAAATGCTTGAACTTCTTTTACACACAAGCTCAACCAAGACCAAAACAATGTAATTTTACTGGAAAATTTTCAAATGCTTTCACACTGTATGTCAGATCAGATAATTTTCTAAAACTAACTTATAGGCTAAAGTCAAAGTGAGCAGCTGTTCATATTGTGAATTGAAACACAAATATGTCTCCTGTATTTTATTCCATTGCTAATGAGAAAGAGCTGATTGAAATTATGCAAATATATAAATTACAGCTTATTACCATCTAGAAAACACACTCAGGTGTTGAGGTTCTTTCAATCACATGACCATATGATATACAGTAAAAGAGGACCTCTTTGGGCTGATCTTGTGTGGAAAAGTATTATTCTGCAAATTCTGGAATAGTACTATTCTTAAAAAAAAAAAAACTTGTCCCTTTTAGACTTGCACTCTATTCATTTGCTTGTTTTCTTAAAAAATATTAACACTAGCTTTTCTAATCTTTTTGTATCCTATTTATTATATAATTTTTTAAAAAACGTGCTTCGTGTACTGTGTTAAGCTAACTGAGACTTGTTATAGCACTTGCATATCATTGCTCTTTTGTTGATTTTGATTGCTTCCATTGTCCTCATTTGTAAGTCGCTTTGGATAAAAGCGTCTGCTAAATGACTAAATGTAAATGTAAATGTAATGAAAAGTGCACTCCTGCATAAATGTGAGATTTTAGAAGATCTGTACCAAAGACGTGTGCCAGAGAAAGGGGACAGGTGGGAGACCACTTGCCAATATATGTGATCACATGGAACAATGTGGCATGCTACCATTCTCAGTGCAGTCAGAGCCTGGCTTGACAACCATTCGAGAATGTGGTCTCTTTTCCTTGCCCCTTACTCCCCTTTCCCTAAACCCCATTGAGAACTTGGATATGGAAGGTTTTTGACCATCGTCCCTCCAGATGTCCCTCCAAATGTCCCTCCAGGATGCTGAATGCCAAGACATCACAGCTGAACAATACCAGGAAGGATAAGGCATACCAAAAGATTCTTCCCAAGATGCGGTCACAATTCGGTGTGTGGGATCAATTTTCCACAACGGGTAATGTCCAAACAGGTCAGGAACACACACATAAGGTAACATTCACAATACTCGACAAAACAGAACTGAACAGGCTTGACTTTAAGTAATGGAGAAGATGAGGGACAGGTGAGGAGGATGAACTAATGAAGACACAGGTGAGGAGGGTTAATTAATAATGAGACAATAAACTGAAGAGCCAGGGTGAAGCCAAGGATCCGGAGGGCCAAGGCGGAGCCGGAGGCTTCGGCGACCGAGGTGTAGGCAGAGATCCGGAAGGCCCGCCGGAGCGACAGAGGACTGAGGTGGAGCTGGAGGGAAGGTGGAGCCGGAGGGACGATGGAGCCCGGCGGAGTTGGTGGACTGACGGGCTCCGGTGGAGACGAGGGAGCTGGAAGCCATGGTGGAGCCGCTGGGTCACCGGACCGAAGCGGAGTCTGGGCCTCGGAGGCTGAAGGCGGAGTCGAGGGATCCTCCAGACTCGACACCAATGGAGTTGGAGATGGGCAGACCAGCGGCGAGACCACGCCACCGATGGTGAGCTGAGGGTGAGCAAAGAGGCTGATGGGATCCAACGGAAAGGGCGATGAGGAAGGGAACAGGTCTATGAGAGGCGGTGGGAGAGGGAGGTTGGGTGGGATATTTTCCCAGGCTAACAGTTCAGGTGACGGCTGAAGGACGAGTATCTCCGAGTGAAAGTCTAATAAATCTCTCAGGTCCAGTTTGTGCTCACCCCCAGTGATGGCGCCATGGGCGGGGCTTTCCATTGCCCCCACGATCTCCACAGCTGTATCCACCGTTGCTTGTGCTGTCGGCTCTCGCACCTGATCAGACACTTGGGGCTCAGGCTCCAGGGCGATCGTCAGCTCTGTCGCTCCTAATGGCTCTGGCTCTCCGTCTGCGGTGGGCTCGGGCAGCTCCGTGCCGCGGGGTGGTCCTTGACTGGGCCCCGAGTTGGGCTGGTGTCGTCGTCCACGATGTTCACAGTCAGATGTGACTTGCAGGACACCAGCACCCACTCGATGAAGGCGGCGATGCACTCTCGGGGACCATCTCCAGACAACTGCGCTCGCTTGGAGTCATTAAGTTCAGCTAGAAAGAACGAGCAGAGGCAGTTGTCCAGGTAGTGTGTGAGGTTAGCCAGGAACACAAAATCCTCTGTGGTCCTCGAGAGGGCGATCCCCCTGCTCCAGCAGGAGGACGAGGACGGTAGGGTCGTTCATAATAAAAAATAAAAACTGACACAAATGGAAAACAAAATTAGGGGAAGACGCCGCTTAATTAGTTCTTGTTAGGTCAAGTATTCTGTCACAATTCGGTGTGTGGGATCAGGCAGGACGACGAAGATGAAGAATTCCAATAACACTTTAATTATTCCACAACGGGTACTGTCCAAACAGGTCAGGAACACACACATAAGGTAACATTCACAATAATCGACAAAACAGAACTGAACAGGCTTGACTTTAAGTAGGGGAGAAGATGAGGGACAGGTGAGGAGGATGAACTAATGAGGACACAGGTGAGGAGGGTTAACTAATAATGAGACAATAAACTGAAACAAGATGAACTAACCAGAACAGGAACTTAACCAAATATGGGCATAGGAGGGAGAAAACACAACAAACAGTCCACTGGGGTGTGACAGATGCCTTGCCAGAGAAGATATCAGGTGTGATGTGGATGAGAACATGTGGTCAAATGCAGAAGAACAGGCAGATTAGATTACATTTATTTATTTATTTTTTATTCTTCTGTGACTTTTTCTGTTTGTATATTTTGTATTTTCACATAATAAATGAAAGCTATATTGTACATATTTTTTGTTTTGTTTTCTTGCATTCTTGTTTTCTTTTTAGTTTTTTTCTAGTGTTCTGTTGCAAATAAAGCCTTTACTGCATCAATTCTGTCTCTGTCCCCTGTTGGAAGTGAACATGTGTTAGACATGTTTGCAATGTTTTGGTAGATGTAGTGTATTGTGTTAGGGTTTTATTGTAATTAGAAAATTAGTGTTGGAGTTTAGTTTGCAATGTGTGATTTTGAGCATGAAATTAACTGTTTTGTCAATTGTGTGTTGTAGGTGTGTTGGTGCGTTAAAAGTTTAGGAAAATTGTTAGAAGTATTGAAAAAAATGTCATAGCGATCTTAAAAAACTGTAAGTCAAATTACCTTAAAATGGCTGACAAGGAGAGTCGCGTTGTTTTGCCAGCCCCGGCGTGTTTTCTACATTCCTAATGTTCCTTTCTCTTTTCATATTTCATGTTTATCATCTGGGCGCACATTGTGTTTTCTTTTTCTTTTCTGCCCACAGATGGTTATGATAAGGAAATATGTCTCTTCAGTAAAATGAGGTCTAATTCCAGGCAGTTTGTTCATTCCTGCCTTTTAAAGAAAGCCAGGGGCTTAATGATAAAAGCTCTTCATCATTCATCATCTGAGCAGATAGTCTAAAATACAGTTTCACCATGCCTTATAATACCATATTCTTCTAGAGATAATAGTGAATATTTAGCAAATATCAATTAAACTGGTGGCCAGTTGATTTGCACAATAAGGTGACAAACTGAATTTTGAATTTTCAGCATTTTCTTTTTCTGTACTGTAATTCACTATGCAAATGTAGTGACAATATTTCAGGATGGAATTTTAGCAATTGTAGATTTTACAGTTTACTTAAGTTTTCACTGTAAATTAAAAGGTGACTTTATTTATTTATTTGATTATTTATTTATTTTTAATATATCAAATGTATCTGTTTTTTGTTTGTGTGTGTGTGTGTGTCCTCTGAGAAAAACCATGTATATGGTTTACTTATCATGGGATACCCCATGATTTACTCACCCTCAAGCCATCCTAGGTGTATATGACGGTCTTCTTTTAGACTAATACAATCAGAGTTTACAATCAGAGTTATATAATGAAATGTCCTGGCTCTTTCAAGCTTTTCAGAAAACGTGTCCATACATCATAAATAGTACTCCACACTGCTCCGGGGGGTTAATAAAGGCTTTCTAGAATAGCAGATAAATAAATAAAGGCTGGAACACCACTCTCTCATGAACGCGTATATGACAGTTAGCGGAAGCTAGAGATTATGGTTTATAAAGTTTTAAATATGGATATTTTACTTACACAAATGCATCGATTCACTTTAGAAGGCGATTCACTTTTTGAATTCAGTTACATAAAACAGTAGATTGATCTAATCTGAATCCGAAAAGTAAGACTGATTACCACTTGGTTAACTGCTACTTAGTCAAACTAGTTCTTAAGACATGGTCTAGTTTATGCAGCTGGCCCGTCTCAAAGTGAAAAAATCAGATGACTAACTTGTAATGCTAGTCTAAGCAGTTTATACAAAAGGACCCTGGACATTTCAGCAAAAAAGAACAGTTTCGTGTTTCATTGACATACCAACATACTAGTCAAACTCTTTCAAACTATTACCATGGTGGTCATGCTAATGGGCCGATGGTGATATCTAAGCTTCTTATCCCAGTTTGTGAGTTTTGTGGCCAACCAGGGTGGAGAGGGGCGGTTTGTTTTGGAATGGAAGGCTGCGGCGAGGAGGTAGGAAGGGCAGAACCACCACAGGACGGCTCGCCCTGTTTCCTCTCACGTTTGGCACTTTTATGAGAGAGAATTCCTTCCCTGAGATTCAAGCGCTCTACAGTGGATTGTGCGAAGGTGGGGTGTGTGCTCAGGAGGATCTGTCTTCATAAACTTAGACATTAGTGACTGCTGGGTCTGCTCCCCATTCTTAGATACAGTAACCGAAGCTCAAGCCAGAGACTCACATCTGCCATCATAATAGATGCCTCTGGTATTCTCCTTGTGTGGCGAGGAAGGAGGAATTTCACACAGCACCTTTGTTTCGCTCATAAATCTCTGCAGTGAAACAATACTCGCTGCGGTCAGCACATACTAATCATCATCCATCTCTCTCCCTCTTTAGCTTTATTTTGCGATTATCTTCAGAAAAAAAGCTGAGCACTTAGCGAGGTCTTAATGATTCCTTAATGCTCGGAAACTCGTAACGGTCGGTGGTGCTTGAAGCTCATCTTTCCCCACCTTGACGCTGTTGTGTGTCAACTCCTAGCAAGGTCTGTTGCTAATGATATTCTTTACAGACCTCTCCATTTAAGCTTATGTGCTGTTGAAAGTCAGGTAAGTTATGCTTTCCACAACCAAGGCATTTTATATCTTCTTTTTAAACATATGTAGTTTCATCACCACTGCCATCACAAGTCAAGTCAGTCAAAACTGATATTTATTGTAGTTAAAGAAATCGTTAAACCAATCTCTTATTAAATCAGTTTGTTTAAATGTTTTTGAAAAAAGCCTATTTTGCTTACATTGCATTTATTTGATCAAAGATACAGTAAAAATAGTAATATTGTGAAATATTATTACAATTTAGTTGATAGATTTTAAAATGTAATTTATTCCTGTGATGCAAAGCTGAATTTTCAGCAGCCTTTACTCCCGTTTTCAATTATCCTTCAGAAATAATTATAATATGCTGATTTGCTGTTCAAGGAACTTGTTGAAACTTTTGCTGCTTAAAATTCGGTGTAAACCATGATACATTTTTTTTCCAAGATTCTTTGAAGAATAGAAAGTTCAAAAGAACATTTATTTTAAATAGAAAGTCTTTATTTTCATTGTTGATCAATTCAATAAATCTATCCAGAATAAAAGGATTTTAAACGGTAGTAGTCATGTATATCAATTTTGTTAGCTACACTAAAAGCTACTGAAAATAAGGAATATTTTTCTGTCGCAAAAATAAGGACCATAATTAGGTTGGCAGCAGCAGATTACAGATAAATTCACATAAAATACAACTGATAAACTAGAAACATATTAATTTATATAACAAAGTCAAAAACAGTGACAAGCAGCAGTATTTAACTAAATATTTTGCTGCAAGAAAGACTAAATGTCGCACAGGGACTTCTGCGCAGGCATTCAAATGAATCACCTTTTTAATGGGTTTATTTATACAAAGCGTCCAAACAAACCAATTAATTACAACGAATCAGACTTCCCAAGGTTCGAGTGCTTGTCAATTTGTCACGTCTGGTTAGGACACAGTGTTACACAAGATTAACATCCTTGTTGGTCCTAGAATAACATAATTATCGACCAATCACTGGCCTCAAACTTTTAAGGAAGTGTTAGGGTGACAGCCAGGAACAATGTTATGGTTGCCCATTATATGGTGTAGATTCAGGGCAAGGGTTTGGTTAAGGATAGTGCTACAGTATTGGCTGATTGGATTGTGTTCAAGGATGTTGATGGAGGTGTGTGTCCTGTTTGGGTAACTCAGTTAGAAGAACAGAGAACCATGCCAAGGTTTCCCTGAAGAAGACTAAAATTTGCTAAAGTCTGAGCTAATCTGTAGCTAATTTTGTGATCTATTTCTGTGAGCATATTCAGCAAAACGTCTCCTTTAAATTCTCAGAATAATTCAGTAAAGTATGTGGTTTATTTCAAGTCATATGATTCTATATATAAATGTAACGATAACTCTGAGAGGGTACAATATTTTGGTCATAGAGGTTAGCATTAAGACAAGTTTGTTTTTGTTGAGAAAATGTTTCCCTTGGGACCTGTTCATGAGAGGAGTGGACCAAGGAAAGTACACAGTGATTTGTTTTCATTTGTTTGACTGAGATTACTACTAATTAGGTATCTCTTGCCATCTGAGGCCAGTTCTTACCAAGCTCTGCTGAGAAATTCACTTTGTTATTGAAAGATCTACCCGGAAACTTTATGTTGGATGAACATCACTGGGACGGGAGAGGAGGGAAAGGCCAAAGCCGACATGAAGAAGTCCCTCTTGAGTAAACAGGAGCATTGGAATTAATCAAAGAGCCTTTTTTTTCTTTACATACTTGTGAAATTGGCTGGAAAACTTTATTAATTCTAATTTGAGAGTTTACATGGAGGAAAACACATTTCAAAAAGTGCAGAACATGCAGATCTTTGAGTTTTGTTTTTTCTATCACTCATCGTAGGAACACATATGCTGAATGCTGTTTTCCCACAGCCTGTTCATGTGTTTACTGCTAATTTCAGTAATGCATTACTTTTTGTAGAGGATGGAAATGTTGCGTATTGAAACAGCAAAAGAGAGAATTTACTAAGGTTTGATGCCACTTAATTAATTTACTATTATGTAATTGTTAGGTTGGTCCAACCTATATTGTTCTATCGATTTACTATGTAATTGTAATACAATTATTTAATTTAACTTAATAAAACAAACAAAAGTTCTTGTACCATATTGCGATTCAAAGAGATCGCATTCAACAGTGTTCCATGAGGTCGCCTTGACAAGATTATTAATTGTCTCAAAATATGGCAAACCTGTGAGACTTGAATAAAACACAGTTGATTTTCAGAACTTCAGTGTATTTATTTTAGTTGATTTGACATATAGTATAGTTTACGGTGGACCAGTAGTGCACAGCACAACTAAATCTCCACAAAACAAAGAAATCGCCACAACACAATGCATAGGACTAATTTTGTTGTGTTGTGCTAATTTCGCTCTGTTGCGTCTTGTTTTCATTGTGTTGCGCTAATTTCATTGTGTTGTGCTAATTTTGTTGTGGTGAGGCTTGTTTCCATTGTGTTGCACTACTGCTCTGCAGTCTTTTTAGGCCATGTACACATGTAACGGGGCTTTGATGGATACTCTTCATCACCGCTGGTCTGGTGGTTTGGGTTTGGAGATCTCTCCTGGGCCTGTGTTTATTCAGCTTTAAACCAAATAAACCCAGAGTAGCAGATCTGTATGGGACACAGGATGCAGACCTCAGCCCTCTCAACCCATCCTACCCAGCTGGGTCAAAACCTTCTCTTTTCATCTCAGTGCCTTTTGTCCCTCTATCCAAAACAATCTCCTCATCCATTAGCACTTCAGGCCCTCGCTACGGTTTGCCAAAGTGGGTTTCCAGTTTAGGAGGTTGAAACGGTAAAGGTTAAATGCCTGAAATAAGGTCTTGTGGTTAACACCCCTGTTGAAAAAAACAACATATGTTGGTTAGGTATGTTTTGAAGCATGACAGCTGGTTTGAGCTGCTTTAAGATGGTCCTTAGTTGGTCATGAGCTGGATTAAGCTGGTCCTGAGCTGGTTATAAACTGGCTATGCTGGTCCTGAGCAGGATCTAGTTGCTAGGACCAGTTTAGGACCAGCACATGACCAGCTTAAACCAGCTCATGACCAGCTGCCATGCTTTAAAACAATGTTCTGCACTACTGGACCACCGTATATAGTCGTTTCACCTAAAATTTTTTAATTTGATCTACAAAATAGATTTTTTTTTTTCTCGATTAAATGAACATTATTTTCTTTAAACTTAACAGCACAAATGCTTTGTACATTGGCATTGCTCTTCTAAAATTAAAAATTGTGTACCGTATTGTCCCGAATATAAGACGATGTTTTTTTCTTGGAAATACATCTGAAAAAACGCGGTCGTCTTATATTCAGGGTCTAGACTTTGACATGTCAATAATACACCCACAACAATAGGTGGCGCCAAATACGCATAAGACGAGTGTGCCATGAAATACGTAATGTAATGCGTGTTGTAAAGAGCGCAAGTAAAAACAAAAGAAGCAGAAAACCTTAAAGCTGCATGAGTCGTGACTGTCACGTTAACCTGATGGTTAAGATGGTCCTTAGTTGGTCATGAGCTGGATTAAGCTGGTCCTGAGCTGGTTATAAACTGGCTATGCTGGTCCTGAGCAGGATCTAGTTGCTAGGACCAGTTTAGGACCAGCACATGACCAGCTTAAACCAGCTCATGACCAGCTGCCATGCTTTAAAACATACCTAACCAGCATATGCTGTTTTTTCAAAAGGGTAGTTTTGTTATTTTATTGAACTTGTCACAAAGCCTTCTGGGTTTGGCTTTGTTTTTAAAGGATACTTGAGTTAGAGGGTAGCATCACCTACTTTTTGTAACAGCTTGCACCTCAGGAACAAGCCTATGATATCTTAAAATGCTGCCTCCATTGGATAGCTCACTTGTTTTTGGAACATAGAAGAGAAAAATGGGATCGTTGAAGGATATCTCTGTGAAAATAAGCAATGGCTTCTTAGTGCAAGATCTTTGGTTATGAATTCTGAAAGGAATTCTTAGTCTAAAAACTGACATTATGCATATTTTCAGCTGAGGAGGATATTGTTTTAAGTCTAAAGATAATCTCAGGGTTTAGAAAGAAATTTCGTTTAGGCAAAAGAAAATTTCTTTGAGAGATTAATGGGTTTTAGCCATGGTAGGATTCTTTCCTGTCTTCTGGGTTATTTTTCTCAACTTTATCCATTTGATTGCATTCATTCCTTTCCACTGTTTTCCCATCAGCCGAA
>NW_015633151.1:1187805-1211632 GCF_001515625.1 Sinocyclocheilus rhinocerous
AGGAAAAATATGCAATATGAAAATAATTGAAGACAAAATGTGTTTTACTGAGAAAAAACAAGATTTGGTTTTTAAAAAGCCTTTTTCCAAAAGGTACATCTGGAAAAAGGGGGGTCGTCTTATAATCAGGGTCGTCTTATATTCGGGCCAATACGGTAATTTACTTACCCTCATGTCATTCCAAACCTGTAAAACCTTTTTTTTATTATTCTGCGGGACACAAAATAATAAATTTTGAAGAACGTTTTAACTCTTTTTGCCCGTATGGAGAAAGTAACTGGGTGTCCAAAAAATAACATTGGTCCCCATTCAGTTTCATTGTATGCACAAATAAAAAATTGATTTGTGTTCCAGAAGAAATTACATGAAGCTGAGTAAACAATGACAGAATTTTCATTTTTAGGCATCTTGTTTAGAGAAGCAGTGATGCTAATTCATGGATTGCCCTTTGTGCATTCAAATGTGATACCTTTAAATTACCAGTCCAGATATGTATCCACATCACCAGAACAGTTAGAGAAAATATAATATGTGACCCTGGACCACAAAACCAGTCATAAGGGTCAATTTTTCAAATCTTAGCAATGCATATTACTAATCAAAAATTACGTTTTAATATATTTACAGTAGGAAATTTACAAAATATCTTCATGGAACATGATCTTTACTTAATATCCTAATGATTTTTGGCATAAAAGAAAAATCAATAATTTTGACCCATACAATGTATTTTTGGCTATTGCTACAAATATACCCCAGTTATTGTGCAGGGGACTCATACTGTAGTTTCACAGCCTCTTTGCTGCGTATTGCAACAAGTGCTTACGGAAGTGCTGCCATCTGAGCCAATACAACTGGAATAAATAAAGAATGAAGGCTGAAGATGATGGGAACATATTGTTTTAACTACAGCATTCAATCAGTCTGAGAATGTACTAATACAGTAGACTTGTTTAGATTCTCTCTCTCTCTCTCTGAGAAACGGCCTATTGTTTCTGGAGTGCTGCTTTTTCATCATACTAAATGCAGTGAGTCTGTAGCGAGTGATTGCTGGCAGGAACATAAGCCCTGTGGCAAACAGGCTTGGTAAGTCTTTTTTTTAATTATTATTTTAGATGTGAAAAGATGTAGTAAAAAAAGTGAATGAGTAGAATAGTTCATGTGAGCTACAGTGATAAACAGTGATTCTTTTTCAGATTATTTCATACATATTTTTTTCTCTTGATTTTTTCATAGGAAATCTTCACAATATACTGGTGTGTGTTACTATAGGTATAGTGATTGTAATTCAGTATATAAAAATTAGGGTTGTGAATAATTTTAAAAAGGTGTACTCATTAACTTCACAGTTTTCTGTGATTAATCACATTATTGCAATTGTCACAGTATCAAAGTAGCTAAAAAAATTAAGTGAATGCATGAAATATTAAAGAAATATTTAATGCATTAAACGTGTTAAACAGTAATGCAGAATCTTTAAATTAACGTTTTAACAGATCCATTGCATTACTTTTTAATGCATTAAACATTAATCACTAACATTAATCACAGAAAAATATTTTTTTTCCAGTATAATGCAATTAACTTATTTCCTCAAAACAATTTTCTAAATACTACATTTAAAATCAGTTTAAAATAATGTGCACTCAAATGAGTTAAAGACTCATATCGGTGACCAATTAAAAGCTGTATTATTTTAAATCGAGTGGGCAGCCATGTTGAAGTCACATGACTAGACAAAAACTCCTCATTTTATCTAGGAGATCCCTATTGTTTGACACTTTCACTTTTCACAAATTGGTGATATCAGAAAACTGATTTTCACATGCTGCATCCACACCACTAGGTGTCAGTATAGAAGTCAAAGATAACCACCATATCAGCTAGTGCATTTACCTTTAATTAGCCAATCGACTTGGTCCTTTAAGATTAAGCATGACTTTACGAACTTCATTAAACTGTTCACACCCAAGATAGGCTCAGTATATTGTTTAAAAAGTGTTTAACCTGGTTAAATAATCAGTATATCTAACAGGAAGAGCTGGTTTATTTCTGTAATGTCTAGTATATCTGATGATTTACAGAAAAAAAAAATGATATAATTACTTAACAGTTAAGTGAATAAATATCAAATATAAGGTTATTTAACAAGTATGCAATTGATTCAATGTACCCTCCCATGAGAGTTGTTCTCAGTTGTGTTGATGCGAGAGTGTGAGGCCTTCAGACGCAATACAGACTGGCACACTGGGTGTGAATCTGTTCCAAATGGGCAAACTATCTTCAGCAAGACAAAGGCCCATTGAGTGTTGGCCGAGTGTCTTTGCCAAGAGTGGAGTATGTCCAATTTAGTGACATCATGAAATAAAGCAGCCTATTCCGCGAGCAAAGCTCCTCTGAATGGCACTGTTATCAGCACCTCAATATGCAGTTTGGCTCTGACCAGGGGGTTTGAGGTTCCCTGAGGACTGCTGTAACACCTTCTCCATTGCTGTATTTATTTTGTCAAAGAGGAAATTGTTTACTGTTGTTTATAGCAACGTTTTAACTTGTAAAGGCCTTTGGCATTAATAGATGCCAGTTGGCTGTGTGTATCGCTAATAAAATTGCCCTCTTCTCAAATGGCTCTGAATGGGACTGATAATATTCATTGCTTGAATTCATTGGGAGTTGCTTGTCAAAGCTGTGGGTGGGATGGTGATGGAGTTCATGTCATATGGAGTTTTAGAAGCCAATAGATTATCTCACCTCAGTGACTCCCAAAAGACATGTAGCCTCAGTGGAGGGATTGATGAGGTGTTTTAAGATATTTTTTGTTTTTATTATTTATATATAAATGACAGCTGTGTGCCATTACTTTTTGGAGTACAGTTCTTCAAAAACATCTGTTATGTGTGGAGACAGATAACGTTTACTGTGGAGACGTGCTGAAATGGCGTTTGGTCTCGTACTGTATCGCGTACCTTGTCAGTGTCGTGCGCTTTGCTTGGCCATTTGTTGGGATCCCTTAATTATCTCTTTATACTGACTGCATTCTGATTCTTATATTTATATTTTTTTATATTAATTGGTATTAATTATTTGTATATTTGTTTATCAAGTAAGATTATATTAATTTGTTTTAGTACAATAATTTATTTTTTATATTTATTTGTTGTGTATAATTTTATTAATATTTAATTACAATTACACATAACTGTACACAAGTTTGGCGTTGGTAAGATTTTTTTATGTTTTTGAAAGAAGAATTTTACCAAGGCTGCACTTGTTTGAACATAAATACAGTAAAAAAAAAAGTAATATTGTGAAATATTATTACATTTTTTTTATTCTATTCTATTAAAAAAAAAAAAATTCCTGTGATGGCAAAGCTAGATTTTCGGCTGCCCATTATGCCATTACTCCAGTTTTTTAAGTCACATAATCTGTCTGAAATAATTCAAGAAACCTTTATTATTATGGTCACAGTTAATAATATGCCCAATATTTTGTGGAAACAGTCATACTTTTGTTATTATATTATATTCTGGTATTATACTTTTGTATTTTACAAACTTTGGTATATTATATTATATTATATTATATTATATTATTGTTTCTTTTGAGTATTTTGAGCTACAGCATATGCTGGATTAAATCAGATTGTTAATGTCATTCATTGAGATGTTGCTTCAGTTGGCTCCCTGTGCTGCTCTTCTAACACCTAACAGCAGAGCAGTTGTCAACAGTATTCCCTCCATGCAGCACAGGCATTTCACCTCCTCGCTGGCTTACCACATCAACTCCCTGAGCTCTAATGTTCACTGATATCACAAAGCAGGTCAAATAGACCAAGCAACCGTACTGAAAACTGTGATTTTTGCTGCCTGCTCAATTTACTTTGAACATTTTATCACAACTTAATTTCATTGGGTGCAATCCATTCAATCTGGTAAAATAGAAGTGTACTTAATCCATTTGCATCGGGGCTACGTGAATAATGTCTGTTGGCATTAATGTAGCGTTGCAGAAACCGGGCAGGGGATTTCCAGTTCCCAGCATGCTTTGCATGGGACTGGATGGGGAAAGTAAATGTTGAATTAAGTGTTATTTTGTTATTTTGTGTGTTTTTAGTTTCTGTTATTACTATTGTGGCGAAGAATGGAGCTTGTGTTTGGGTTGATGACAGGCTTTAATGTACTTGAAGATTATGCTTTTTGCTCTACATGCACATCTTGTCAGTAAAAGGTCACTATGTCGATTAGCATTGCATTATAAATATACTTTATTATAATGAAAATTATAATAATAAGAACTCAGATGAACCATATATTGCCGTAGTCATGTGCTTATTAGTCACGTTGCATTGATGAAAGCATTTAAATCTTTAAATCTAAAGCATTGAAGTTTCCGCGCGAGAGCGCCCTCTGGCCTTCGGATGGAGATTTACGACTGATCACAGAACCGTGCTTCACTGAAAGATACGCATGACAATCGCAGCTTCTTTCTAATTGCGATTTCGATTTCATTTCGATTTATCGTGCAGCCCTACTATCATTCATGATATGGTAACAAGTGAGATTTGGCATGCAAATCTGCATTGTTTCTAGTTCATATATGCCTGGTTTAGTTCCGTGTGTATATTGTGTCTTTTTACGTAATTCAGCTAGGCTGCTGCTTTTTCTGTAACTTTCAACTTTTGGCTTATTCTGGCCAGAAACTGCCCATTTAGACAGAAATAGGTCACATGACTGACATTCAACCATAGTTTGTGTTCAGAAATTTCAAATATTTTACTGACCCCAAATTTTTGAACAATAGTGTATATTGTAACTCCATAAATTTACAGTATCCCATCTCTCTGATGGATCTGATGCAACAAGCCATGCAAGCTTTTGAAAATGAAGCAACTAATTCTTTCCAGGTACCCATAGTCATTTTAAACTGGTACATTTGTTTCCAAGCAGAATGATAAAAACAGTGCATCCATCCAATCATGCCTATTTCTGCCAGATCTTACCATTTTATTTGCAAAATCTGCATGAGATGATTCAAGGACAAGCTGTCTGGGACTGAGACAACATACAAATTTTGAAGTAGACTGTGCAATCTCTTCAAAAAGAGACATTTCCAACTCGAAAGACATTTGCATTTGGACATACTTTTGGAATGCAACTAATATACGGTTATTACTGTCTTGTCCCTCTGCAATCTGTATGATCCTTCGTTTCCTCATTTGTGACAGATTTATTTTGAATCTTGCTTGATTTGCTGCATGGTTGTAAATCCAGCCTGGGAACTGGAAAGGCAGTTAGTCATGTGTGCCTCTGTGTCCTCACAGGCCTTTCAGCAGAGCTGGCTGAAGAACTCTGTAGTATTGATGGTCCCCTTGCTGTGTGTCAGTACGGGCTCACGGCCAATCCCAGAGCTTTGTCTCAAGACAGATGCTTAAGTTGACGAGCAGCACGGTTCATGCTTATTTATTAACAATTAGATGCTCCGAAATATGTTCTCTTCTGTGGGCCTTATGTTTGGCCGACCAGGCGTCGAACTTCGCCAAGAGTTGCAAGGATGTGGAAAAAGAGTGTTTTAATTAGTCTGGGGAAAAAAGTTCTGAATTATTTTGCAGAATTTACCTCCATTAAATTTCTGTTTTTTAGTTGCATTTAATATATTTAGAAACAATGTTTAATGTTGTTGAGTTGGCTGTTTCAATTCCTGGTTCTGGAATCAACTGGAATTGACTGAGGAATTGATTCCTCACTGTTGTTTTCGATTGTTTTTGATTATTTTTTTAAAAACTAGAGTAAGGGTGCCTTCGCACCTGTAGATCGATTGCTTTGTTCCGAAACAGGGATTAAAATTATTACAATGTTGCTTTTTATTCTTGGAACGGTTCGCTTTCACACGACAATGTTTCTAAAAGGACCAAATTTGTTAATACAAGTCACGCGCGAGTAAACTGTTCTCTCATTGGTCAAAGTTTCACGGTTTATTTTCCGGGATTCCACTTAGCTGTCACAGGTCACAGCTGTCATCTGTCAGGATGGAACGACAACAGCTTCACGGGCTTATTGTTGTTTTTTTTGTAGATGTCGTTATATTAATTTATCACTTTGAGCAGGAGTCCAGGATTCATCGGGAAAACATTTTTAAAATGCACATACTAGGAAGAGGAGCAATAAGACGGCATTATAAAATGAATAAGTGTGCTTTGATTCTGAATGGCGAAGATGTGCTCACCCACAGACATGCACATGGTTCATTTTGAAGTATTAGCAAAACAACAAAGCTAATGCTTTTCACGGAACTTACGTAATTACCCATTATATATTGTGATATAGCCTGGTTCGTTGGTACGTTAGATCAGATTGCTTTCTCACTACAACCGAACCGCTCCAGAGTTCGTTTTCAATCGAGCCGAGACCACCTCGTTCATGCGATCTCAGACCGATTGTTTTGGCTTGGATCCGAGCACGATTGCCGTGTTCACATATGCCCAAAAGAACCGAGCTAAGGGGGGAAACGCGGCAGGTTCCGAAACAACGGGCCAGGTATGAAAGCACCCTAACATTAACCTCAATTTGTTGTGACTAAATAATATGAAGACTTACCTCCTTCCTTAAAGGCAGAGTAAGCGATTTCTGGTAGCCAATGTTGATATTTGAAATCACCAAAACAAACACGCCCCTACCCCAAAAGGGTCTTGCCCCTATTTTGATAGCTCCGCCCCACATATACGTACGCAACCCAGACAACGATTAGTTCTGTGAAACAAAGCAAAACCAATGTTACACCGTGTCTACGGACGTGAGCGACTGATTAATATCAGTATCTGTTATATCTGGAGTCCGGAGTGATGCTCAAAACCTTCCATTGTAGACAACAGAATAAGGCAGTTTCACCCTTTAAGGTGAATCATGGAATTTATGACACTAGTTTATTCTTTTTATATACTTTAGACACCTAGAACAGTTCTGCATTTTTGCATCACTTTTTTTTTTTCGGTTACAAAACTTTGTCCAAAATGTAGACTAATCAATATTTGTCAGTCGTATGCTATATTCGACAAGCAGGAACACATAATTAAATAGTGAAAGCAAACCTCATTAACTTAAGTAAATTAAAGGTAATAATAAGCAATATGCGTTCACACATATGGCTTTATGTGAATGTTTCAGTGTGACATAATATGACACAAAGTTGTTAACAATACACACACAACGGATAAAAGAACGGCTGCGATTGTTTTTTTTTTACCAATTCATTGAAATGAACCTTTCAAAAGAACCAATTTGGGAAATGAATTGGACTTCCCATCACTATAAGCAAGCGACCAAGAGACAAATTAATGATCAGCTATCTACTGCAGTGAAAAACTCTATTAAAGAGAAGTCGATTCCCTTTGATTGAATCGAGTCCAACCTTTGGAATCGATTCTCGATTCTCGAGTGGGAGAATGAATTATTTTTTGAAACAATTCCCAGTCCTACCATTGAATGTTTGTTTTGAAGAACGACACAGGAACTTTTTCTTTCTTGGAACGTCGTCAATCCGACAAGTTCTTTTGTCCACAGATCTTATCTCCTTCACATTTTTCCATTTCTGGAAAGTTGGAGACCTGTTTGCTTTCTGACAGGTGAAAGTTCTCTCGCCGACTGAACAAGAGCAGGGAAGTTTGGGAGTTTTTGTGTCTACTGCTCGTGCTCAGCTGCGTATGTCCATTCGCAAGAAGCCACGGTCGACAAACATGTGTCTTTGTTTATTCCTCTGTGGATTCCTAATGGAAACGGGGACCCTCCCATGGCTTGAGCTGCAGATGTACCCCATTTATGACTTTGTTTGATCCCAGAGTTCCATCTTAAAGGATCTGCATTCTTGCTCAAAACCCCTGCCCAGATTACAGAGTTACTGTCCTGTATTGTTCTGTGTAAAACAGAGACTGCTCATGTGATACTTTTTATCTCACAATTCTGACTTTTTTCTTGCAATTGCGAGTTTACATCTTGCAATTCTGGCTTTATTTCTTGCAATTGTGAGTTTTTATCCTGCTATTCTGACTTTATAACTCACAAGTGCGAGTTTATAACTCGTAATTCTGACTTTATAACTCGCAATTTTAAGTTTATATCTCACAATTCTGAGAAAAAAATCAGAATTGCGAGATAAAAACTCGCAATTAATTGTTTTTTTTTTGTTGTTGTTGTTTTTTTTTGCGGAAACGGGCTTCCATATTGCTGAGCATAAGAGATGAAAACGTTTAAAAACGACCACAGACATCTAAACGGTTGTGGACATGATAGATTCGAATTGAAATATTTTATTTTATGAGAAGAAAGAGAGCTTAGAGAGGTACAAAACTAGCACATCTATTTAAGAGATTGGTCATTTATACAGTTACAAAAATATCTGAACAAAGATTCTTATCTAACTGCAGTTTTTCATTTATGGACTAAATGTGTATTTTCATACTTTTTCGGCTTAGAATTATACTTAGAACAACAAGATGAGTTGGCATTTGACCCGGCAGGGTAGAGTTGTAGATATATTTGTAAACAAAAATTCATGATTAGTAAATGATGTGCATTCGTGTAAGTATGCAATACATGCATTTTGTTTTTTTAGTACTAGCATGGGGTTTATTGCACAGTTATTATGGCAAATTAATGTTTGTTTTTGCAATATTAATTTTTAATTGCAAATGTGAGCAAAACTGTCACATTGCACAGCCATGTATGCAAACAGATGTGTAACAACCAATATAATAATGTTCAGAGCAACGCTGGTTTCATGGCACTGTGTCAGTGGATCTGTGTGTACAAAGGATCTTTGAAGCTTATCAGAACTATTTTCCTCTTGGATGAACTTATGTTCCATTATGACATCTTCTAGGAAAAAAGGGAATCAGTGCCTTGAGTGAAAGTTCCAGATACGTCACCCAGAAATTGTAGACCCGTATTTTGGTTCAGATCTGCAGCGTTTTGACAGTTACGTACTGGAAAACTGGAGCAAACTTTTGGATGATTCTCCAGTATCACCAGGTGTCTTAAATACATGACTCTCTCGGCTTGTGTGTATATTTATGTGCTTGAGTGTGTGTGTGTGTGTGTGTGTGTAAAATCCCCATCTGTTTTCCGATACAAATCGTGGCATGTGTGTATCTCCATTTTAGACAATTTCCTGATGTTGTGCTGGCTTATAACTCATTCCTTTAAAATCTAAGAAACCACCACACTGCAATTCACATTCAGTGACAGAAATCTGTCCATCAAATGTGCTTTTTTAAACACGCCTGATCAAACGACAGAGAGCGAAAACAGGTTGATGTTACTCTAACAGCTCGTCGACCCAAACTCAGGGCCTCTCTATGATTAATCTCCATTTTGCGGCTGCGAGCACCTGCTTTTTTTTGGGGACAGCGGCACTTTACGAGGCTCCAGCTATGAAAATAAGTGCATGCAGGAGTGGGCCATGCACCACAGGGCTTTGAAATGCAATTAAGTACTTTCAGCATCTGTTACTGCAACAAGAGCGCTACAGAGCTTTTGAGGATGACTGAGGAGCTGCCAAATGTTCTTACTGACTGGCCGCGCTCCAGACGTTTGATGCAGCACCCTGTGGATCTGTTGTTCTTGAATGACACTCTTAAACATACACTCGAACTAAAGTCTATACCCTGCGCATGTGCTTCCATATCCTGGTACATGTTTACGGGGAAATCTAATGTGGTTATGTGTGTGTATGTACTTGCTTTGCCTGTCGTTGCTTCTGTGGGTTAGTGCGTTACACTGTTGGTTACAAATTTCTGAGGGCCCAGAGATCAGAGGGCCCAGTTTTTTGGTGAAATTAGTTTTTCACCAAAAATATATATATATTAATTTTTTTTTTTTAAATAACTGCCTTATGCTCACCAAGGCTGCATTTATTTGATAAAAAATGCAATATTGCAAGTAATATTGTGAATTATTATTACAATTTAAAATAACAGTGTTCTATTTTAATATACTTTAAGGTGTAATTTATTTCTCTGATGGCAAAGCTGAATTTTCCAGTCTTTAGTGTCATGTGATCTTTCAGAAATGGTTCTAAGTTGATTTATTGGTCAGACACATTTATTTATTTATTTATTTATCAATGTTAAAAACTGTTGTGCTGCTTAATATATTTGTGGAAACCATGATACATGTTTATATCAGAATTATTTGATGAATAGAATCTTCAAATGTATAGCATTTTCTTTTTATTATAAATGTCTTCACTGTCACTTTTGATCAATTTTACGAATCCTTACTTAATAAATGTGTTCATTTCATTTTAATTAAATTAAAGACAGTTCATAACGCATTTACCACATTGCAGCAATTAAATTCATATTTAATTGTCATAATATTTACTGAATTCAAAAATGAGCCTTTAAAAAAAAAACAAAAAAAAAACCATTATTTTAAAAATGTTTAATTTGTAACAAAATCTGTTGTGAAATTGATTTTGATCTGTAATCTAATTATTGTGTTTTCCCCCAACTTTTCATAAGTTATGACCAAATTTCAGTCTGTTTCTCACACAAAGCTATGGATTGACTTCAGAAGACTCTTAATATAGTGCGTTACTACATTTATTATACATTTTTTGTGTCCTTTTTGAAGATCCAAAGCTTTACAAATTTTTGAAGATCCACACTCAAATTTTTGTGTCCTTTTTGAAGCCCCAAAGCTCCAGTCTCCAGGATGTCAGACTGTACCTTCTGTGGATCCTGTGGATGGTTTTATCACACGCAGCTCCATCTTTGACCTAGTAACAATTAAGATTACTGCACTCTCCCCTTCCCTTTTTAAGTCACTTGGGTAGAACTTTTACAATATAAGCGATCTATTAACACACAAATAATGGGTGTCTCAGGTTTCCTGCACAGACAATGGTAGCTTGTAGTAGAGGGATTTTCACAGTCTGATGGGAACCTCGCAAAGAAATGCCGAACGAGCACAATCCCAGGGTTAGATATCAGAATAGGGAAAGGTGATCAGCTCTGGCTTATTCAGCAGGGGTTTCATATTCCACAGTCCTCGCTGGCATTCAGAGGAGTGGAAGAGAAAGCTTTTGTACACGAGTGCAGTTGAGTCAGCATGTATCAGCATGGTGCATTTGTGTTGTAACTGCATCCTACAGCTGAGTCTGGTGGATTCGGCACCAAATTCACAAGTGATCTTTGTTCATTGGAATGAGTCATGTTGGAGGCTGTGTTTAAAATATTGGGGTGGATGACATTTTTGAGTATCTTTTTTTATCTGAACAAGCTTTGAATTGATTGATCTGAATTTGAATTGATTAAAACAAAACTTTCACAAATAGATGACTCTGTAACCTGGTTATTTTTAATGAATCACTCAAAAAGACTCACAAAGTTTAATAAATACTTCACTAAACAAACTCACAAATCCACTTAATTATTACAGCATTGGTAATTATTACACTATGTAATTATTATGTAATTATATATAATTACATAAATTAGTGAATCAGCACCTTGCTCACTGATATCCTTTTTCAGAAATTTTCTGACCTTGAAGATTCTTAAAACTTAAATTGTTATCATGGGTGTGTGGAAGTGATCACATTGACTGAATTACCTCTGGAATTATTCATATCTGTTATCATATAGTAGAGGTTTAAATATTATACATAAACAAGTTTGGTATCACTTTAGTACAGAGACCAATTCTCACTATTAACAAGTTGCTTATTAACATGCCTATTATTAACATATTGGCTGTTTATTATAGTACTTATAAAGCACATCCTAATCCTAATACATAAACTTAACAACTACCTTACTAACTATTAATAAGCAGCAAATTAGGAGTTTATTGAGGCAATAGTCATAGTTAATGGTTTGTTAATAGCAAGAGTTGGACCTTAAAGTGTGACCACAAGTTTTAATGCTTCAGAACTGAAGAAATCAAAATGAATGGTGTGTGTGTGTGTGTGTGTGTGTGTAATAATTGGCAATGTTCATGACTGTGACTTAAATGACTTAAATAAAATGTTATTTTTTTGGTTTGACATTTGTGATAGATCCTGAATTTTTGCTGATCATCCACCCCTACCATATACCATACATCAAAGATCCTTAAAATTAGCCAGTTGCTTTTATGAATCACTGCACACTGTGAATATTTTTTACAAATCCTCAGATTCCATGTAGTATGCCAACACATGACTCCTAATTGTTTGCATTTTTCTTAATGTGGTTTCAAGTCTTTTTATCCACCCCCTTTTAAATGTTTTATGAGTTGTTTTCAAATTCATGCTTTATTTAAATTCAGGCGTGGTGGCGTTTTGATCATGAATCCTTCACAAAGCCTTCTGTTCCCAGTCAAAAATTTTCCCATAAAAAGAGAGAGCCTTTCTTGTCAGCCTCTGTTGCTGATGAATAACGAACTGAAGGATGGTTGTCTCCTTTGTTACCTATTTTCTCTTTGTTACCTATCTTTTCTAGGGGTGGGAGAAAAAATTGATCCATCGATGCATCGCGATTCTCTCTCCAATGATTCTGGATCGATTCTGAGAATTTCAGAATCGATTCTGAGCTTAGTTTTTAACCAGATGCGTGATGACGCTGAGTTTGCTTTAGAAACTCCCGTATTCTGCTTGCTTCCAATTCCTCACACACATACACCACTCGAACCTTCCGTAAAATAATTTTTCATAAAGTTCGGAAAGGTTGAAGCGAATTACAAGTACATTCGCGGGCTTCATTGCACAGGATGCGCTTTGTTTGATGTTACACTCAGGGGCGTAAATTTCATCTAACAGTGGGGGGGGACAATAAACATAACATTTCTCTATTTGAAGGGGACACAAATAATACAGCTAAATTGTACTTGTAAGGATAAGTATACACAGAAGAAAGCCTTACTACTATTAGTGTAACAGGGAGACCATGCCAAATTAGAAAACTTCATGCTGTTGTAGTCGCACCGCGATAGCGGTCGTGTCCATTGTAGACATTACTATCCGTCAAGCAGGTTATTATTGCTGAAATAGCGGACTAATCGACAAATACATTGGCATTATCTGTATTAAAGAGAAAATAATCACTTCATTAGATGTTTAAGTGAATAAAATAGCCTTGACAGCCTTACTTACTGTAATTCCACAACTGTTGACTTTACTCTCACTCAACAGACTTGTGTGTGTAGGTGATGAAGGGTTGCCAGGTTTTCGCAAAAAAAAAAAAAACCCTGCCCAATTGCTACTCAAAACTAGCCCAAAACTAGCCCAATCACATTTCGAGGGTTCGAGGGAAAAATCGCATTCCTGGAGCTAAATATCACGTTAGGGGCGCTTCATCCTACGGTAATGAAAAACAACCCGCGGCAACAGTGTTAAAGTAGCCCAATTCCGCGGGGAAACCGCGGACATGGCAACACTGATTGATGTAAAAGAGGAAAGCAGGCATTTGGACCAAAGCACTGTGAGGCAAGGGAAGGGGAGACTCAAAATGTTTCTAAACTTAAAACACATTTTTGCCCCGTTTGCGTTTGTGTTGTTTTACTACTTACAAAGTTATTTAAAGTATAAAACATTGTTATTTACAATACACAGTGTGTACAAATTTCCGCCTATGGTTACACTTGAAGTGTGCGGTCTCGCCCGTCGGTATTTTCTTTACAAATGCTCTACGAAGTCATCATTTATGTTGTTTGGAATGCAGTGGACTTATATATTTAAAATATGAACCTCAATAACAGAAGGCTGCTTTCAATTTCAAATGCTGACGTGCTCTTTGTTTGTAAAGACTTCTCGCGCATGCGGCTGTGCGCGACTCCGTGTAAGTGGTTTAAGGCACTTGCGTCTCAAAATGGTTTTATGACGCAAAATTAATGTAAACACAGCCAGTTATGTCTTAAGGGATTAAACGGACAGGACAAACCACATTAATTCTTATATTTCAAAAGAGATCCGTGCGTGAATGCAGCTTAATAGATCTCCCGGTGTCTATGATGTCATAGTAAAAAACAACAGTAAAGATGAAGAAAAATCACTCACAGTTCTTGAATGGAAAACGTTTAGATAATCTTAAATACTTTTATATATTTGTATATATTTTTGTTAGTTGTGACTGCTTCTATTGTCCTCATTTGTAAGTCGCTTTGGATAAAAGCGTCTGCTAAATGACTAAATGTAAATGTAAATACTGAAAGCACTCTTTGTTTGTTGTTTGCAATATGTTTCTATGCTCCTCTTTATTATTTGCTTCTTGCTTGTATGTTTTGAAGTTATATTAGTTTAAAATACTTAACATACAACTGTTTTAATTTTTATTTTTTTTCAATTTGTAATTATTTTAAAATTGCTTATTAAGGATATGTAAATGTAAGGATTTTAAGATTCTCAAGTCGGTAAACTAATTAATTAATAAGGGGGGGAACAAGTAGATCAAGAATCGTTCTGGAATCGGATCGTGACTCCCAGAATCGGAATCGGAATCGGATCGGATCGTGAGGTGACTAAAGATTCCCACCCCTAATCTTTACACAGTTCATGGAAGCCATTGCCAGTTGGGCTGTTTTCTGCCTGTGTGGCCCATGCTAGGCTAAAACTAATCAAACGCCAAGTACCAGACTTCCATCTGGCTCTCATCAAAGCACAGAATACATCTGAACAAACGTCAAGTGGCAGGAACAAATTAATTAAAAAGTTGCCGTGCTTCCATACACAATGTGTTGAAGAGCTGGCTAGTTAACATCGGATGCACATCCACACACAAACGCACGTTGAACGTCCTCTTTAAAATCTTCATTCACACGCACAGCTGTTTAATTCCCTCGCTGCCCCACCCAGTAAGTCCTTTTCAGTTTTGGTTTCCACCGCTTTTGAGTGATCTCATCATTACCTGCATTTTTGCCTAATGTTTCCCACCTGCCTGTGTTTATCTGCATTTTCTGACCTATCACCCACTCCATGTTTGGACCGACTGAGAGGATGAAAGCAGAGAAGCCTGTCAGGCCATAAAGCGGGATGTTACGAGCCCACACTCATGTTGGGGAGGTTTTCACTGTAATTACTCCTGTTTTCTCTCCATAAATGAAGAACAGAGCAAAAGAGGTGGAGGGAGAGAAAATAATGCAGGTGGTCTGAAGAGACTTGTTTGCGATGCAACGGAAGTAGCGTCAGATCTTTTCCTCCATGTTTTTAAGGAAATCCAAATGGAATGGATTATGGAAAAACAACAAAAACATGTGGGGTGGGGTGGGGACTTAGTTCTATGCATCGTTCTATGCATTTCTAATTGGAGAAGTCTGACATCTGTCACCAGAAAGTTTTTTGTTTCATCAGAAGATCAAGTTATGTCATTTTAATTAAATATTACAAGAAAAACATAATGAAACATATGCATGGATGAATTGTTAAGAGTAAGAGCAATAAGTTTAGAATTTAAATTTCATGTTGACTTTAAATGGGTCATATGATGCGATTTCATTTTTTCCTTTCTCTTTGGAGTGTTACAAGCTCTTGGTGCATAAAGAAGATCTGTAAATTTGCAAAGAGGGCATAGAGGAGAAACAATAATGTATAGTATGTGGAAAATAATGTGTTTTTTTTACTTTAAACCGCATAAACACATTTCATTACACCAAATACACAAAATAATGTTCTTTTTAGCAGCATCATATGACCCCTTTAAAGGAATTATTCACCCAAATATCTAATTCTGTCATCATTTAATAACCCTTATGTCGTTTCAAACCCATATGACTTACTTACATCTGCTCTTTTCCATCTGAATGCAATGAATGGAGACTGGAGCTGTCAAGTTTCAAAATAAATGCAAAAGCACTATTAAAATATTATAAATGTGATCCACACAACTCAAAGGCTGTATTCAAAGTCTTCTGAAATCATACAGTAACTTGACATGAGAAATTATAGAAATTAGTAAACAAAAAAATGAAGAAATTATTCACTGATAATCTTCCATTTCATTGAGCTGTTAACAGCTGTGAGTTCATAAGAACTAAATCAGTCAATTGAATCATGTGAATCATTTGTGAATGACTCAAAGAATGATTATTTTACAACCTGTCACTAAGCTTGAACAAGTTCTGACAATGAAAGTGAACATTTTCATCAATTTATGAAGACTTTACTCATGAGTATGTGTGTGTTTTCTCATTTTCCCATTCAGATCCCACTGTATCGCTTCCCCACAGCCCCTACGGCAACTGAGAGGCAGCAAAATTACTGCTCCTACTTTTATTACTGGATAATTATTATTATTATTATTATTAACATCATCAGATGGAGGCGTTCACACACCGGTTTCAGAGGAGACATGACCTTGTACCTCAGAAAGCGCTGAAAAGGGTGTAAAGTTGTAAACGCTGATTCATGTTTTCATCCTTGTATTCCCTCATTTTAGCTTTTATATGGGCCGCTGAAGGGCAGCAGGTGCCATTTGTATGATAATATTTGAACTGCAATGCCTCAGGTCACATGTAACCCTCACACACTTTCGCTCTTAAAGGGTTAATTCACCCCAAAATGGGGTTTTCCAAACCTGTATGACTTCTATATAACACAAAAAAATCATTTGATATAACGGTTTTTGTGCATACATTGAGAGTAAAAGGGGTCTAATAAACAACATTGGCCCCCATTTTCATTGAATGAACAAAATATCAAATATTAATTTATCTTCTTTCATGTTCCACAATTATAATTCTTTTTTTAGTGTTTAATGTGAGTTGGCAAATTAGTCTATTAGTTCCACCAATAGATTATATATTTAGTGGCGTATTTAAAGGGGTGGTTCATTGCGATTTCACTTTTTTAACATTAGTTAGTGTGTAATGTTGCTGTTTGAGCATAAACAATATCTGCAAAGTTACGAGGGTGAAAGTTCAGTGCAAACGGAGATATCGTCTTTTAAAATTCTGGTAGTTTAATGCCTGCGAAAAAAAATAAATAAAATAAAACGAAGCAGTAACACATGTTAGACTGCACCCCATAAACACAGTCAAGCCTAGAAAAAAACCAGTGAACCACCCCTTTAATTTTTGACTGAAGTGAAAACCAGGCTGTGAGGGATAGAAGTACAGTGTGTTCCTGGTTTATTATTTTCAGGATTTTATTTTTTTTTTATGAATGGAAAGTTTAAAGGGGTGGTTCATTGCAAGCGATTTCACTTTTTTAACGTTAGTGTGTAATGTTGCTGTTTGAGCATAAACAATATCTGCAAAGTTACGAGGGTGAAAGTTCAGTGCAAACGGAGATATCGTCTTTTAAAATTCTGGCAGTTTAATGCCTACAAAAACGTCTGGTATGGTCTACAACAAGTTACTTCCTGGGTTCGTGACATCACAAACCCAGATAAAGCCCGCACTCAGGAAAAGGCAGCAAAGGGGGCGAGGCCTTGCAGCGCAGCTTTAGAGAAGAGGAAGAGAAAACTAGAGGTGCACGTAAAAATCTACATCTTTCCAAAACTCTTACAGTTTTGAAAATTGTGAGTTTTGCAAATTACGTTAGCATGCACTCTATGCCTTTACACAACATTTACTTCTGTTGCATAATTGTCACAGGTAATAATTTAAAATTGCCTAGAGCAGACAAGTGGACAGTGCTGTGAATATTTTTTATTTTATTTTATTTTATTTTGCATGTTTCTGCATCTATACCACAAAAATCTGCAGCTAAACCACAATAAATATAGCCTGATATTTTTTGTTTTTATATTTTATTATTTTTTATTTTATTATAAATATTTTATTTTATTTTATTTGGCATGTTTCTGCATTTATACCACAAAATGTACAAAATAAATCTGTTTACAAGATAATAATTGCACGAGTAATATTTATAAATTAGTTTAAAATTAATTTGAATGAATGATATTGGTTACTTTCAGCAAAGTTTATCAGTTGATATACACTGTTATAAGTACTGTTATTTTATTTTATTCATTTAGTGTTCAAATATTTTTTAGGACCACTTTATATACACTATAAATATATACATCTCTTTCCTTGCTTTCTCTGTCTCACACTCTCTGACTGGCTCCTTTGTCTGTCTTTCTCTCTGTCCATTATTATTATTTTTCGTCCTGAACGTGATGAGACAGAGGACAGTACTGCGGGCACTTATCCCTGCCAGCTGGTATGGAACTAATCAGAGCTGAAATATTTCTCATTAAAGGAGGGCCTCACTCTCCCTGTGCTGTGTGCTGTGTGTGTATATGTAAGTGTGTGTGTGTGTGTGTGTGTGTGTGTGTGTGTGTGTGTATCGGTCTGCAGATATGCATGGTTGTATGACAGGCGGGAATAACTCGGTGACAGGTTTATTGGAGAAAGGTCTGTGTAGGGCTGAGTTACAGTAGACTGACTGAGCCGACATATAGAGAGATCACGCAAACACAGTAGCAAAATTACTGAGCCGGTCTCACACACACATTCCAAGAGAAGGATTCAGTGCATGATACAACAAGATCCGTGTCGTGATTGTGGTTTTATGACTGTGGAGAGATCGAATGTGTTTGTCACTGTGTGATCTTTGTGATCATCACATTCACGAGACTCATCCAGAAACCGCAGAGAGGAACTGGAGATTAGCTGAATCAGCGCGTGTCTGATTGCGGATCGCTGAAGCTCTCTGTCTCCGGTGGGCCGTGTGGCAGTATAAGAGGGTCCGTGAGAAATGATCCCACGCTCACCCTCCTCTTCATTACCCTTCATCCTCCAGTGATCACAGAGCTCTGCTGCCAACCTGCCAGTTTACTGGCTTAAAGCAGGAGGATGGAGGTCTGGGCTGAGTGTGGAGTGGTTTAGGGGAGGAATTCTGGGTAACGTGAGAGACAGTGATTACGTCGGTGGTACAATGGTGAGATAATAGAACAAGAGCAGGAATGTACAAACAGTTTGATTCTCAAATGAATGAGTTTGATGACTCTAATGAATTGATTCTTTTTATTGAATTAAAAACATTAAGCTTGACCAATCCAGGTGATTCCTAAATGAAAGAGTCTTATGAGTCAGTTCTTTATAGTGAATTAGAAAACACTGAATCTGAATCATGAACAAATGACTTTTATGAACCAGTTCTTTTCAATGTTTGTTTATTTTAATGTTCTCACTCTGTAGGAAACATTGGGTTGTGGCATCCACCAGCAGGGTAAAACCGGGTCATGCTAATCAGCCAAACCTCGACTCATTTTGCAAATAATTTTCGAAATCATTGTTTTCGGACAGTTCTTTTAATGAATCGTTCAAAAAGACTGACTCATGTGTTATAGATGAATCAGTCTTAACAAATTATTCCATCAGAGTGGGCGTAGGTTTTTCCTCCTGCTAAATAAATAAATAAATAATGTAGAAAATATTGATGGGTAGCAGATTTTAGAACCACGATTAAAATATATTTCCAATGATGTAGCAAAAACTCGCAAGCTCTTGTCGGTAGTCTTGAAAATGCTAGTTTTGTTGGAATCCAATTTGGTGAATCAGAGGTAGAGTTAGAGAGAGAAAATGCTGACTCTTGAGAACACTGAGTTCTGAATGAGAAAATGATTCGTGGGAAAAAAAGAGAGAAAGTGAGGGCCAAATATGGAAGTCCCAGAGTAAAGGTTGCAGTCCTTTTTGTCTGGTGTCCTCTGTTCCAGCAGGATCAGAGAAATACAGGGAAAGGATGGATGGAAGCTTTAGCAGAGATGGTTTTAAGGTTCTTGACAGCAGGAGATTGAGGAGGTTTGGAGGCCAAGGTTGCTTGAACAGAATGTGCTTTTATTGTTGTTTGTGTTGATTCTGAGAGTAATTTTACAAGACATGGTATTAAATGTGAGGAAGAGAACAAATTATCACCAGATGCTGCTGAGGTCTACAGCTCATTCCTCAAGTCTTTCAGCCTGTATGTCCACTCTTCAAGAGGTGTTGTGTTAAGAAGAGTTCAAAGTGTAAAACATCTTTTTTTTATAATTTCTCCTGTGCATCCTAATGTTGCAAGTACACCATTTTTGATTCCCTGAAAAGTGTGACACCTATGACTCTTGTGCTATAATTGCTCTATTTGAGCAGCGTGAATAGTCCGGACATGGCAACTTGTGGCTCAACCGGTAACATTTTAGTATAGAGACCAATTCTCACTATTAAATAGTTGCTTATTAGCATGCCTATTATTAACATATTGGCTGTTTAAATACACAAATGGAGAGCTTATTTATTCAGCTTTAAGATGATGTATAAATCTCAATTTCAAAAAATTTACCCTTATGACTGGTTTCTGCATGACCATATTTGACATCCCTAATCCTACCCAATACCTAAACTTAACAACTACCTTATTAAATATTCATAAGCAGCAAATTAGGAGTTTATTGAGGCAAAAGTTGTAGTTAATGGTGAGAATTGGACCTTAAAATAAAGTGTGACTTCTCAACCAATAGTGTGAGTTTGAGGACGGAACTATCGTTTTTTTTTTAACCAATGGCAGACAGGAGGAGTGTACAGGAAGCCTGTTTGATACCAGTTAAACCTGCAGTTCACCTAAAAAAAAAAAAAAAAAATTAGCTAAAAATGTATGTACTGTCAGGCCATCCAAGATGTAGATGAGTTTGTTTCTTCATCTGAAAAGATTAGGAGAAATTTAGCATTTTTGCTCATCAGTGAATCCTCTGCAGCAAATGGGTGCCATCAAAATGTGAGTCGAAACAGCAGATAAAAACATCACAATAATCTTATTCCTCCTTTAATATTTTTGTACATTATATTATGACATTAGTGGTGACACTAAGTTTAATGATCTATCACTCTATCACCATTAATGCCATTAGTGGCACACTTCATCTTTAATATCTGTTTGATGAGCCCTGCATTCTACATACTGGTATTTGACAGGGAAATATCATGGGAAACTGTTTTTTGCAAATCATATCTGTTGGGACTTTTACTGTGCAGTCTTTGCAATATTTACAAATATTTAGATGCAAGTTGGAATGAAAAATTCTGAATCTGAACAGGATCAGAACTTTGTACAGCCCCCATGTGACTTTCTGTTCGAAATGAATGATGGTTTGTCATCTGTTGTTTGTTTTAAACCATAAAATTCTGGCTTATATGTTAGAGAGAGGTAAAAATAGTGACTGTTTTGTTGCAGGAATTGTTGATTATAAGTGTATTTCACTGAAAAAAGAACATGGTCCCTTTAAAAGAATGTTTACATTACTAAAATGATTGGGTAATCTTTTAAAGTTCAGCTTGACAATTTTTTTCTGGGATGTTTTTGACAAGTTGTTTCAAAGAGACTTGTTTAACTTAATTGTTTTGTTCTTTATAATCTGGATCTTGAGATGCACAGGTGTGCCAGAGGTCTTTTCTTCCTAGAGGTGGCTTTGATTTACATCTGAGTAAAGCCAGATTAAAGTTCTGACACATTGGTTGAAAAGTAAGATGGCTGGCTTTGGTTCATGCGGTTCTTGTCTTTGCTCCACATGATTTGTTGAGGCCCACAACAGAAACATATGCCTGAGGTAAATCACAGTGGTGTGGTCCTGTCAAACCCAACACAAAACCCTGTCGTTACTGAATATGAAAACAAGTTCTGGAAATGTGCCGGCCAATTATAAAGCCAAACCGGAAGAAAAATTCCTCTCTGGCACATAAACGGAAGACTTCAGTTGAAATACTTGAGAATATTTATAAAAAGGGTGGATATGGTGCTCCTGTATGTAGTATTGTATTTCTGTAATTATTAGCAATGAAACCTGTTAGCAGTTTAATCTCTTCCTGTCTTAGCGATTGGGGATTTAGAGAATTAACTAGTAGAAAACTAGTAGAACTTATGTTATCCATACCGGGACCAGAATTCAATCAATAAGAGCCAAATGTGAGACAAATTGCCAGTTGGAAAGTAACTTATTTTAGGCTTACATGTTATGTGTCCACTATATATTATACATTTTATTCAGTTAATGCAAAGTACCATTGGCAGTTGTGGCAAAACATTTTCGTACCTTCCTTACATACGGTGTAGATGACATTACTTTGGTATTATATTTGCTAGTTAATAGACTAGTATTCCTTTTCACATGCGTATAATAATGTACGCATGCAAAAGCTTGCATTGACACACATACACACACACACACACACACAGAGAGAATGACATTCACAAACACACACTCAGCAGTAGGCATGATTAAATTGGACTCTCAGGCTGCCAATATTGAGGTCGGAATGTTAATGAGAGTTCTCTATGGGGACACATTGAGAAAGAAAAATGGAGAGAGAGTATAGTATGTTGTGAGCTTCGGCCTGTGGTTTCAGTATACAGCTCCTCAGAGCCATCGATAAAGAGATAATCAAGGATACTAGAGAGAGAGAGAGAGATGCATGCCCATTATTTCATATAGGTGCTGAGTCAGAGGCTGAGTCTGTCTTTAGCTACTGCACTAATGCACACAGACATTACTCTGCTCAACCCTGCTACACGCTGGCAGACTGAAGCACTGCAGTTTGAACAGTAAACACAATGACACAAAGCACAGTTCTTTTCCTGGGCTCCAAAGTGCTTGAGTTATGGAGCATATGTCCCCTTAATATATTAAAATAGCCCAAAGGCTCCATCTAAACTTGCAAATGTTAGAAAGTAAAGCACATGAAGATCAACTCAAATCTCTTTTCCCTGTTTTCTCCTGCAGAAAAGCTCTACAATTCGACCGGACGTGAGCTGCGAAGAGCGCTGTTCTCTCTCAAGCAAATCTTTCAGGTAAGCTTTCCCACTAAGACTTAGCGTTAGCGCAGAGCACCTGCTAATGTCTTATTGTCAGCAGCACATGTGTGTGAGGGTGTAACTGTGTTTTCATGCATGTTTCAGCTGTACGGCTATGCTGGAATTTCTCTCACTGCACAGAAATTGCCAGATACCAAAGCTGGAGTCTCCATCATTGATTGATTTTAAAGCTGTGCTGGAAGCTACTGTTTTTCCTCTAGAGAAACCATGTCTGACCACCGCATTGTGTGTGTGTGTGTGTGTGTGTGTGTATGAGTTTTAGCATTTTTAATGGCAAAAGCACCTGAAACTTTCACACCTGTCAACAAGTGTGTAATTTAAACCTGCCAGAGGCTATGCATAAACACACACAAATACTCTGTAGTAGAAACAAACACAAACATACATGCTAGCTTTGTGAAAGCATATATACACAACTTTCCTGGGAAAGCTACTGAAATGTAGCTTGCCAGGCTACAAACTACTCATAATTCATAGTTAAACAACAGTGAAGCTAACCTTTTTACGCTAAAAACTAATTAGCTATAATACAAAATGCTAACAAAAAATAGCTAACTACATATGAAGCTAGATAAGAGCACACTATATGATTTAGAATTTAATTGGTGCTGGTACAAAATTGGTATTTTGAACGAATTAATTGTGCAATAACGTTAAATCTAAACAGAATTTGCTAATATACTGAACAATTATTACATGCACACTATTTGTCTTAATAAATGGAGTCAGAAACTATAGGAGCCTGTTTTTCTCCTTCAAAGTAAAACATAATAATAATAGTAATAAAGGTAATTGTAAAAGGCTAAAAGAGTAAAAGGCTCACCAGCATGGGGTAAAAGGCACACGGTATTGATTTCTTTCGTTATTTAAAAACTGTTGGTTTAATTATCTTAAACAAACTGAAAATCATAAAGAAGACCTTTGTCTCAAAATATATGCATTCATTTTAATGATTCTCATTTGCTACTTAAAAGGTTAGTTCACACAAAAATGAAAAATAGCCCATAAATTACTCACACTCAAGTCATCCTAGGTGTATATGACTTTCTTCTTTCAGACGAATCCAGTC
>NW_015633151.1:1211643-1215147 GCF_001515625.1 Sinocyclocheilus rhinocerous
TCACACGGCTCCGGGGGGTGAACAAAAGCCTCCTGTAGCGAATCGATGTGTTTTTGTAAGAAAAATATCCATATTCAAAACGTAATAATCGCTTGAATCTAGCTTGCGCTCACTGTTGTAAAAGGAAGAAGTTCTGGGGGAATGACATATGAGGTCAGCTTTGCGCATGCGCCGCTTAGAAGTGACGCACGCGGAAACGCAGCAGAGAGATCAAAACAAAACAACGGTCACTAATTAAAAGTACAAAACGAGAATTTGTAAAGAAGAATGTCGGAGGATTTCGATATAAGCCAAGAGGAGACTGGTTTTCCTTTGCTAAAGTAAGGAAACTTTGCTTCCTTTGCTCCTGTTAACAAATGTTGGTTTTCACGAGATTCACCAGCGCATGCGCAACGCTGACCTCAGAGGTCATCCGCCCGGAACTGCTTCCGTTTACAAGAGTGAGCGCAAGCTACATTAAAGTGATTATTACGTTTTGAATATGGATATTTTTCTTACAAAAACGCATCGATTCGCTACAGAAGGCCTTTGTTCACCCCCCGGAGCCGTGTGAGACACTTTTTTTTTCAATGAGCTTGGGTTTATTGTAAAACACTATAAATTAAAAAGGTGAGATACAAAGTTGCAATCTTTAGATTATGACTGATATAAATTCACAATAATGAGAAACAAAGTAAAAAAGTGACAGTGTCAAACTGTTAAATACAAAGTTGCAATTGTTAGCTATAAAGCTGCAATAGTTAGATTTAAAGTCATAATTATGAGACATAAAGTCACACTTAGTGGAAACAAAGTCACAGTTGTGAGATATGTTGAATTTGTGAAATATACAGTCAAACGGTGAGGTAAGTGTAAGTCACAATTACAAAAAGGCACAATTACAAGAAAGTTAAAAATGTTTGAGACATAATAAAGTCAGTTTGTGAGATATATAGTTGCAGATGTGGGAATTAAAATCACAACTCTGATACAAAAACGTACATATATTTAAATTAGCAGTGTTGCGCAGCTATTGTTGGAAAAATTTGTTTGCTACTGTTTAAGCTACACTGTTTAAAAAACAGCTGCTGCTTAATTGTAGTTTAGTTAGTAGCAGTGCTACTTTTAGTTAGCTTCTCCCACAACACTGACACACACACACACACACACACACACACACACACAGAGCCAGGACTTGGACAGAATTCCAGTTCAGCAGTTCCATTTATTGAAACCGATCTCATAATCCTCCTAATCCCCCTGCATTTTAATCTAAGATGTATGAATCACTTGAGAACATTATGTATGAGCAGTTATCTGATTGATCACTCGACTCAGGAAGAATTGTGGTAAGAACTGCATTTTTCATGCTGTCGTGAGTTTAAGTATATTTTGCATGTGCCGTAAAGTGCATTTCTCCAGACGTGGGCATACTGTGTCATTATAGACTGGCTGTGCCAAAATAAATTCTACAAATCCAACACCCCTAATCATTTTCAGATCAGCCAATAGGGTGTGTCCATGCGAATCCCAAAGCAGAAGAAATAAGCAGGAGCCTGGTTCACTTCCACACATGACACACAGGATGGAGGAAGGATGCATGCTGTAATCTGAGAATTAGTGAAGTGTGCCCAGCCGTGGGCCTGTGTGCGTGTGAGTGCCATAAATCAAGCGGAGACACGTACTGTTCCTCACACCTCTTCTACAGTGTGTTTAATGGGCTCTTTACTGCAGGGAAGCAGTCGATCAGCACTTAGCAACCCGAATTTACTCAAGCCCAAACAAAAAGGGTTTCCATGGGTAGGAAGTGAAAAGGATTTAAAACTGTAAGTGCTCAGTGAGGGAGATCTGGAGGAACTCTACAGGGATGAGACCAAGACAGCTCTATAAAACAACACTGCAGAAAAGTGTTTAAATATCTCTGCAGCTTCGCTTTAAAATATATCATTAAATAGGTTTTATAAAATGCAGTAATTATATGAAATATACTGTAAATAATTGTATTATATTAAATTGATATATTTTATATGAATTTTAGATTAATGCTGTATTGAAATTGCATAAGAAATTGTATATTTCATTTGAAGTTTAAATTTGTAATACAGTTTAATAGGTTAAAACTTTTAAATGAATTGTTTTCTTTTCTTTTTCTTATTTGACCTTTCAATCGTTCATAAAAGCATGTTTTGCTCCTTTTCAGGTTATTTCAAGAAGTTCCCAGCACCTGGTGGACAGAGAGTTTGCAGAACAATACAACATGTGTTGGTGTAGAAGGGGGAACCTTTAGGGAGCGTAGAGAAAATGCTGACAGAGCGTTTGACAGATAGGAATTCATAAGCTTCAGTTTGGGCTGTGTCAGTTTGAAATCAAGCCTATTTATGAAAACACAACTGGGCCTTTCTGCAATTCTCTTTGGTCACCCTGAAAGTGTGTTGCAATAAAACAATATTTTTGGTCACATTATGGAGTGTGATTTTCTTGATTTCTGTAGGATGTTTTAATTTCAAGATGCATCAATATTTTTTCTCCACAACCTGTGTTGTGTCTGTGTAGATTCTGTGTTTCTTCTGGGTATTTCGTAAATACATTGAGTTCCTGCTGCTGTCAGGGTCTGGCGTCTGGTGTTCTCCCTCTCACCACCAGAGGTCGCCACTTCCCATCCTCCCGGACTCCGTTACCTTGACTCCACACACCTGTGCACACACTCACTCACACACAGCTGTTGCCCATCCTGAGGGCTATTTATACGCCTTCCCCACGCCTCTCTGGGCGGATTATTAATTGTTGTTACGTGACTGATGCAAGCTCTAGACTTTGTTTTTCCCCTGCAGTCTAATAAACCTGCATTTGGACCCAGACCCCTGTTTACACGGTGTGTTTCCTAACCGCGCCGTGACAGCTGCTTGTGTTTCTCTTGCAGGATGATAAAGATCTGGTGCATGAGTTTGTGATGGCTGAAGGACTCACATGTCTTATTAAAGTGGGAGCTGAGGCTGACCAAAACTACCAGAACTACATCCTCAGAGGTACCACATCACCACACATGAATATATGTGATTAATTAACTACCAAACATATCAAACAAGCACTATAGATGTTCAAAAGTTTGGGGTCAATGATTTAAAAAAATTATAATAATAATACTTTTATTCTGCAAAGATGCATTAAACTGATTAAAAGTGACAGTAAATTGTCAAATAAATGCAGTTTTAAAAACTTTACCAAAAATTTTAAAAACATTACAGTTTCCACAAAAATATTAAGAAGCACAACTGTTTTCAACATTAAAAATAATAAGAAATGTTTCTTGAGCTCCAAATCAGATTAGAATGATTTCTGATGGATCATGTGACACTGAAGACTGCAATGGCTGCTGAAAATTCAGCATTGCTCCATTACAAAAATAAATTACATTTTAAAATATATTAAAATGGAAATCATTTAAAATTGTATTAATATTTCACATTGTTTTACTGTATTTTTACTGTATTATTGAATATAAGAGACCTATATTCAATAATATAT
>NW_015633151.1:1216064-1239201 GCF_001515625.1 Sinocyclocheilus rhinocerous
AAAAAGTATTCAGTATTCAAAATAAATAAATAAAATTCATCTCCAACTTAATTTATAGCATCAGCAGAATTGTAAGTTTAAAACAGTAATAAAATGAATGGATTTAAAATGATAATTCTAAATGCTTTTAACTATATGGTTTAGAATTAGTGTTCACTGAAATGTTTGTTGTGACTGTCTTTACATTATACACATTATAACTCCCAGCGATGTGACTACAAACTGCTAACACTATAGCACAGTACCCAGCACCTATACATCCAAACCACATCACAAGGAGTTAAATTACTACAACACAATAAAAGTTAGGCACCAAACATTTTCCACCCAGCACTATTAATTGGCAATAAAGCATCAGAATGTCTTATTTTCCTCAGAGGGAGGGGTGCCGGGGGGTTGTTGAAATTCGGTTTACGATCTGCAACATCCTGCCAGGCCTTTTTATTGGGCGGTAAAGCATGTGGGCCCTGCCCTCTCGCAGTCGGCTGTGAAATACGGATTACCTCTCGTGGAGGGTTTCCAGCCCCCTTTAGACATCCTCATTGGCCTCCAACCTCATCCCCAGGCAGAGGAAGCTCTTAGCGGCCTGTTAACCTGCCTGACCTTTCACCTCGCATGCATAGGGAGAATAAATTAGCCAGGGCAACCAGGAGCAACGCGTTTGTTAATGGCAATTATTGGGGTCAATGAACGGTGTGCGTGATGGTGCATTTCTGTGCTTGTTTTGTTTGCGAATGCGCACACGAGTGGTTACATCTGGGCATCTGAAGAATATTTGTGTGGCATACTCGTATGTTTAAGCTTGAGGGTATCAGCTTCTCTTTTTAAAAGCTTGTTTGTGCATGTGGGTGGCGGGGCGTCTGTGTGTATACAAATGTGTATACAAATACACAAAAGCAGAACATTACATTAGAGCCATATGACATACTGTACTTACTGGATGCATTGTTAGGAATCTAGTGTAAGCTGCTCTGGCCTGTTATTATTTTTATTCCTCACTTTGAATAGCTATAACTTTTTATCGCTATAGTAAACAAATCCCAGAACTTTGAATGCATAAAAGGTTCTGTGGCTAGTTGGATGTTGTGTAATTATGGGATTGATGGGATGTATGGTCACCCAGCAATTATTCAAAATTTCAGCTCCACTATGCCATTTTTAATGTAAAGGCTTCACATGTAAGTCTTTTTCCTTGTGGGAAACAAATGTGCCTCAATGACCTGTAAGTTTCAAATTTTTTAAAAGGTATTTTATATTTTTATCAAGAGTGGATCTTAGTTTTTATGAATGTCATTGTTGGAAGTGATTTTTATAAGTGCAAAATGAAAATAGACTTGTTGAGTTTCTCTGTAATGATTGATAGTGGACAAGGAATATGAAGCGACAAGTATCCATGTGGAACTGCATTATTACAGACAGAAATCAACCACATAATTCATATTCAATCAGCTATATCAGTCAATTTTATATGTAATGAACAGATAAATCAATAAATCAATTTTATCTATATATATTATTTATGTGTATTATATGTAACACAGTAAAAAGTTCAAAAGTTTGAGGTCTGCTTTTAAAGATTTTTAATTTTTTTTTGTTTTAAAAAAGAAGTCTTTCAGGCTCACCAAGGATTAATTTTATTGTAATACAGTAAACATGGTAATATTGTGCAATGTTATTGCACTTTAAAATAACTGTTTTCTATTTAAATATATTTTAAAATGTAATTTATTTCTGTGATGGCAAAGCTGAATTTTCAGAAGGCATTACTCCAGTTTTCAGTGTCATATGATCCTTCATAAATCATTGCAAGATGATGATTTGGTTCTTAATAAGAGTAAACATTTCTTATCATTATTAATGTTAAAAACAGTCATGCTGCTTTATATTTTTGTGGAAACCATGATACTTTTTTTCAGGATTCTTAGATGAACAGAAATTTCAAAAGAACAGCATTTATTCAGAAAAAGAAATATAAATGTTTTGTCATATTGTAAATGTGCAATCTTGCTGAATAAAGCAAGCGTAGCATTAGTTCTGGCAGGTAATGTGAGTCAAGTTTGCATCAGCTGACTCTTAGCTGATCCACGTCTACCTATAGGAATACAATGTCTATTACAGCATTACTACATAAGGTCTATTCAGTATTATTCAGCAGCTTTATCGCTTGCTCATGAGCTAATTACCCTTCTCCATCCCCAGCTCCACCTTTCATCTCAGTCAGGACTTGGCTTTCTGATATTCCTTGTCTTCCCGAATCAGACTCCTTTTATCTTGAATGATGCTGTTACACTAAAATGTCATTTAGAACATTATATTTTTGTTCTGTTTGGTTTACGCTAATTCATTCATGACAGGCGCTGCAGGGATAGGCAGAGAGTTTTTACCCAGAACAGAACCACACCGCCAATCCAAACTCTATGCTAAGTGTTAATCGTTTTGACGATAGTGGGCCTGACAGAAAAGGTTTTTTTTTTTTCAGAAAGAGTTTTTTGACTCCAAACTTTTAAATGGTTGTTTATGTTTTTTGATTGTTTGTTGGAGCAAAACGCTACATGAATTCAGTCTTCATGCTCTGTGGGAGAGCTCAAAGTGATTTCTTTACTGGCCGCTGCTTGTTTATAGTCAAAGCAGTTGGATTTTCAGGGTCAGGGACTGACGACAGACACCTAAACACTAAATCCGCATGTTGAGACTTACTGGCAGTCTGTACGATTTACAACCTGTCCGCAATGATAGTGGCTTTCTGTAACACAAAAACAAAGCTACACATTGCTCCCCATAGTATAATGTTTCAGCTAGCCCAAAATGGAAATACATTTTGTGCATTTGAAGGAACGACTGGTACAACATTTATGCTAGACCTTCAATACAGAACGTCAAAGTATTTTTCTCAATGTGAAAGTTCTTCAGGTGTTTTATATAGTGAAATAGGCAGTAACAGTGTGGCTATTTCTTTTTAGACCTCCACATTTTATTTCCTAGTTTCCACACCCATATGATTCATGCTGCTGCTATGCTTTTATGGACTCTCAGTAAGTCTCAGCACACCTTTGGGTAACAAGATGCCATAATTATCTCAAACTGAGCATGCATGCTTCTCTAAAGGTTTGTAATGCATCCTTATATTTACAGCTAAATTAGTTTCGATATAAAACACACAGTTGAAATGAAGTTGCATTGTCCTGGTGGGACCTGATTTCAGTGTGTTTACTTGCAATCAGTGCTTGTGCCCTGGTTATAGGTTTGAACCCACATTGACACAAACAATCCAGTTGATTAAGACGCCAAATGCCAAACTCCCATCTGGGACAGCGAAACTGAAAGAGAATGAGAGATACAGTGAGAGCGATCAAGAGGATGATGATGATGACAAGCTGTCTAAATTATAGCTTCAATCCATTCCCACTCATTTGCACTTTGTTTACTTCATTTGTCTCTGTTTTTGGTGTTTTTGTGCGAGTTGGTTGTTTGTTTGGAATGGATTGGATTGGTCTGGCTGTGGGAAAGAGCTGCTGTTGTAGCCTCTCTTCTCTGCAGCAGGGCTGTAACCTGGCTCGCAGATGACCTAGTTTCTCATGACCAGAAGAAGAAACACACGCTGCGGTGTTCTTTTTTTTCCCCAATGCTCTTTTGGGGAACATGCACACATGTATACTGCAGACCACACTGAAAATGTTTTTTTTTTTCATCTAAATCTGGAAATAACCAAAATGGATTCTAGACTGAAAGTTTTGGTGACATTTAACATGTTTAAAGCTCCACTCAGCAGTTTAGTTTATGTTGCGCTGGCTGATAAGGCATTTTTGTCTAACACATACTGACACCTAGTGGTGTGGATGTAGCACACGAACACAAACGTTTTTTTGGTTACTGATGCCATTGTAGAAATGCAGTATTTACAGTCAACCATTATTAATTAATTATATAAGCGAAAGTATCTAATAAACTTAAAGGGATAAGTCACCCCAAAATTTAAATTCTGTCATTAATTACTCACCCTCATGTTGTTCCAAACCCGTTAGACCTTCATTCATCTTTGTAACACAAATTAAGATATTTTTGATGAAATCCGAGAGCTTTCTGAGCCTGCAAAGACAGCAACGCAACTGATACGTTCAAGGCCCAGAAAGGTAGTAAGGACATAGTTAAAATAGGCCATGTGACACCAGTGGTTCACCCTTAATTTTATGAAGCTACGAGAATACATATAAATGAATGCATATAAATAAATTTAGACCACTTAACTTAGTGATTGCTTTCGGGATGTGAAGAGACCTTCAACCAGCATAACAAAAAAAGTTTTTGAACTAAATCACCTACCCTGCCTTTAATTTGTGTTTTGAAGATGAATGAAGATCTTACGGGTTTGGAACGAGATGAAGGTGAGTAATTAATGACAGAATTTTCATATTTTTCAGTGAACTGAACCTTTAAGAATAAAGCAAGTTTCCAAATGGTCATGTGATCTCAAAATGGCTGCCTCTCAATGAGGCGCCCCGGTCCACGTAGAATAAAACAGAAAATTGTAGGCACGTTTAAAGCTAGAATACATTACACAACTTTTGCCCAAATTTTCCTCACTATTTACAGTTTGAAAAAGTTGACGATAGTCGTCAAATGTCAAAGTCAGTCTGCTAATTTCCCGAAGTTGGAGTTGACAGAATTCCCAAATTTCACGTTTTTTTAGCATCAGACCTATGATTCCATTCAGTCGGAAGATATCAAACATGTGATATTTTGAGCCAATTTAGCACACATATTGTTTCAATTTGTCATGTGTCACATAGCAATTAGGCGCATGTTTCTGCATTTATTTGTTGTGTTTGGAACAACTTGAAAGTTTGGTAGTGTGTGATCCACAGTCATTTAGTGTATGATGCCCAGTTTTCTCTGTAACCATTTACAAGTCTGCAAGTGAATGATGCCTAGTGTTTTCAAATCTGTTCAGATATTAAAAGTTGTTTAGTGTATTATCACCTTTATCCAAAATCTCTTATTTTGCATTTGCAAAGTACAGTTTATCAGTTCATGCATTCCCTGGGAATAAAACCTGCACAAATGCAGCACATGCACGCATTCAAACATGCATTTGTCTATGCAGATCCACATCTTCTCTTGGGGGAATATGACATATTATGGTGAGATAAGGCTGCTCTTCTGCTGGGCCGCTCGTGTTGGCTGCTTTGAGCACCTGGGGGATCGTTGATAGGAATACTAGAGACCTGAGATTTCAGCGCCATCACTCCAAGCCAAGCGCATGAAAACACATGGAGAAGTTGGGTCAGTGCCACAGTGTAAATCTGAGTTTACACCTTGCCTCTTAACACACGCTGTGTTCTGTCCAACACATTTGCACGCTTGTGATCCTATTTTGCTCTGTCCATGAAAAATCAAGTCAGCCGAGTACATTCAACTTTATAGATCGACATGACAGACTGAATGTAAAATGCTAGCCAGGTATATACAGTGTGGTCCAGTAAGACCACATAGAAAATCTGTAAATTATTATAAAAATATAAAACAAATATATACAGTATAAACACAAAAGAAATGAATACTTTTCAGAAATGAAACTAATCAAAAGTGACAGTAAAGACTTTTACATTGTTACAAAAAATAATAAATGCTGTTCTGTTGAAGTTTCTATTCATCAAAGAATCCTGACAAGAAAAAAAATTATGGTTTCCACAAAAATATGAAGCAGCACAACTGTTTTCAACATTGATAATAATGAGAAATGTTTCTTTAGCACCAAATCAGCATAACAGAATGATTTCTGAAGGGTCATGTGATACTGAATACTGGAATGTTGATACTGAAAATTGCCATCACAGGAATAAATTACATTTTTAAATATTTAAAATATTATTTTAATAAATTGTAATTATATTTCACAACACTAGTATACAGTATTTGTCCTGTATTTTTTGATCAGATAAATGCAACATTGGTGAGCATTAGTGACTTTCAAAAACCGACCTCAAACTTCTGAACAGCAGTGTTTCATTGATTGATTACTTATTTACATATTTATGTATGTATTTATTTATACATTTACTTTTAGTCATTTAGCAGACGCTTTTATCCAAAGCGACATTTTATACAGCAAATTTATACATTTATTTATTTAAATTAAATGATTACTTTGATAATATTATTTTTATTTTTTGCAATAGTACTTTCAGTAGTAGTCACACAGAATGGGAATGTGTCCAGTGTTGTGCATTTAATCAAATTGGTGGTGCATTTTTGTGATTCACTAAAATGTGCTCCTCACATTTAAAATTTTAGCACATCTCTCACCATTTTATTTCACTGTTTGATCGTGGATATGAAGCGTCAGAACCTTCAGTTCCCATATAAAATCCCTGCTAAAACATACACACCCTCCCCGTTTAGTGTCCCTCTGTGAGCTGAATTCGGCCCTGTGATTGAGGCCCCTCACACGTGTGCCTCGGGGCAAGAGGCCTCTCAGTGGCTGCTGTCCTTTCCTAGACCTGAGGGAGCTTTTCCCCCATAACCCCATCACAGTGGCTGAGCCTGGGGTCCCACAAGCATCTGGACTCCACCAAAGCGGCAGATCAGCCCAGATACATTTTATGAGTGAACGGAGGAAGGTGAAATTAGCAGGAAGAGAGCATGAGCATGTTTATCACTCCATTTCTGATGACAGAGTTACGAAGTGCACTAGTAGGCAGTTAACATCAATGGCGATCTTTCTAAATCCCTAGAGTCCCTGAACGCCAGTTCTGCCCTCAAATCACCATCCTTGTGGTTTACAGATAGATATGCTATTAAATTGATTTTAAGTGTCCATGTAAAAGCTTTTCTTGTAAAATGTGTGATAGTGAGTAAAGAGCCTTATGTAATGTGTCTGGGTGGTGCAGAACATCTATATTAGAAACACTTGAAGGGATATTTCACTCCTCAAACCAGACCAGTCCTTGTGACATGCCTGTTAGTACACTAAAATAACCGAGGCTGCCTTGTAGCCTGAACCTGGCTGAGAGCGACAGAGATGAATCAGGCCATGACTCTTGGTGATTTTAAATCATGTGAGGGCCAGAGAACTGCTCCCTTACCAGCCCTAAGTCTCCCTCACCCTGTCCAGCTATCACAGAGATGTTTATGGAAAAGAGATTCATGCTGATGATATTTGTGTATGGTGTATTGTTTTGAAAGATGGCACAGCACTATAAATAGCTACATATCCACTTTAAATTTTATTTCTGTTTACATAGTACAGTGTGTTTCACACAATATGATTTATTACAAACAAGTGACCGCCAGTGTGAATTTTTACAGTTTCTTTGATTTAGTCATAGTTTTGGTATTTTGGCAGAAATATCCTTTGAATGTAGTCAGTATTTTGTCATGCCATATTCATTAATTTCAGTCTATTTTACTCTGTTTGACTGGAATGGAATGTAAATTTAGTTACACAACACTTTAATTAACGTTAAACAAAGAAAATGTGAAAAAGACACAAAGACTCATAGTTTGGTCTGTCAATAATTCAGATATTTAAAAAACAATGTTTGAACATTTAATCATTTAAACACGCAAAACATGTATTTAAATTCTTCAGCCCAGCAATGTACTCCAACAACACAGCATGAGTATTTTACAGTGGCTTTGAATGTGGCTTAGCCAATTATAATCAATAAATGGAACTATCAATTTTGTAATATTAGTTTTAGTTAGCACTGCATTAAAGGAATAGTTCACCCAAATATAATACCCATGGCTCCTGACAATATATTGAGTTCTTATGAAGCAAAACGATCTGTCTGTGCAAGAAACTGAACATTATTTACAACATTATTACATTATCACAGACAATATTTCTTTATAGCACATTTTAAGAATCTCCCTCTAATTTCAAGGTCACTTGGATCAGTATTTATTTTTTCTGTACTCTAGTGTCTGTTTACAGAGATAGGCAAGTTTTAATGTAATGCTTTAGGTGTCAGATGAAGGCTTTCCCAGTTCTTGGTAGAGATGACATTTTCTTGAGAAATTATGACCTCATGTGGTCAATGTCAATATATGGGAGGGGATCCTAAATAGTGCAGTCCAGCCCTTGCTCCAGGCCTCCTCTGAGCCTTGCTGAAGGGTTTCCCCCTCTCTCCAAGACTTAGAATCACACAGCCAAAGCACAGACGAAACAAGACCTGTTGGGCAGCCGCCAAACACAGCAAACCACTGCAGATTCTCTACTGCTCGCAGAACACGTGACTTAATGGTTTCAAGGTTCAAATCGCATTTCAAACACTTTGTAAAGGAACAGTTCACTCAAAAATGAAAATGTAGTCATTTACTCACCCTCATGTCTTCTCAAACCTGTTTGGTTTTCTTTCTTTCATGGATTTTGTTTTGTTTTTGATGAATATATTGGTCAGTTCTTTTAAAATTGCAGTTACAAACAACAACAACAACAACAAAAAGCGAACTAGAGTTTTCAAATTGCAACAATTTCACAAAAGCACCATAAAAGTGTCATAAAAATTGTCCTTATTACTTGTGCGCTATTTACTAAGTCTTCAGAAGCATACTATAGTGTTTTGTGAGAATTAGACATAAATTTAGGGTATTTTTCACAGAATAAAAAATAAACATAAGATGGAAAAATATATTTCAATACTCTTGCGTTCTCTCGAGAAACGTTGCATTTGCGTACAAGATGTCTGTGCTCTCCTTTGCGTTCGTCTACAAAACTTTTGTGATGGAAACAATTTTTCCTCCCATCTCATTTTTTTTCCATCACAATGTCCCCTTAGGAGCACCGTAGCAAATGTTCAATTTGTGAATGAATCCAAAGAATTGTTCATCCGGTTCACAGAAAGAAGTCTAAATGACTGCCTGAATGATGCATTCATTCACAAATCAAAATACATAAACTTGAATGTAAAAATAACATTTACTGATACTGGTCCTGGTGGTTGCACCAGTTTTGTCTGAATCTATTCATTTATTTAAAAAAAATGTAATGTAAAATGTAATTCATACACTACCATTCAAAAGTCTGGGGTCTGTAAGGTATGTTTTTAATGATTTTAAGTCTGTCATGCTCACCAAGGCTGCATTTATGCGATCAAAAAAATCAGTAATATTATGAAATATTATTACAATTTAAGATTACTGTTTTGTATTTGAATCTTTATTGAATCTTAAAAACTGCAGTCCCCTCTCATTGTAATTGCATAAGAAAAAAAGATCAATAGATTTTTTTAAATGCCTATTAGTCCCTTTAGAACAGTCTTCCCAAAGGGTTCAAAGTATCCTTTCTTGTCTTATCGAAACATAAACCTCCAAAAAAAAAAAAACATCCTGGGTTCTTTCTTTTCACTTTTTCGTCAGCCTTCGCGGTTCAGATGGCGTTAGCGTGAATCGATAGGAAAATATCCAGAGCATCAAAGCAGAAACAGGCTTTAGTCATTAAAGACTTCCGCCGTGTGTATATTATTGTGATGAATAACACGGGTCAAGTTCATTTCTGTATAAAGTGTTTACCAGAAATGCCTTCTATTTTTACCATTAGACTTAATTACACATAAGCTCTTGCCAAGCATGAGCAACCCAGAAAAGCTGTATAGAGTCACAATAAATAAGACTTCCTCTCTTATCCTTTTGTTTTCTTTCAACATGAGTTTGTTCAAATGATCCCGTGAAGCCATTAACTTCCTGATTTGATTAAAGAGAGCATGGTGATTGGAAACATACATCTGGAACAGGAGGGCATATGACACTCTCTGGACTGTGTGTGGCAGCAGCACTTTTGTTAGCATCTGTTGGAGTCTGTTTACTCTGTTGGGAACACTGTGGATGGCTGCGGCTAAGTCAGTGTGACTTTAGATCCAGAGCCTCCGTCACGGCTATGAAGTTTAGCCTCAGTTTAGCTTTGTTCGGCCCCACCTGACTGACCTACATTCTGACCGACCTGCTCCAAACGGACCCACACCACGTGCCTGAAAGTTCCATTAACGTTGCAAGACACAATGTTAGCATATGTGCAAAATTTTCCTTAACATCAGGCCCACACAGAATCTATGCACGCAGAATCAAGCAATTTCCACGAAGTGTGTGTTTGTTAATAGTTTGGCTAATTTGATTATTCTGCTGTTTAGTACATCTTACCATGGCTTTTCAAGAATTTCTGACCAAAGTGAGCTCAAAAAAGTAAACTCTGCAGAATCGGGTTGTGCCTATTTAACATTCACATCATTTTAAGAAAACTTTTCCCCTCAGTTTTACAGAAAATTATTTGTGGTGATTGATAATTACAGCTTGCTAGTTTAGTTGTCCGAGGAAACCCAAATATTTCCATTCGCATGCTCTTCAATACAGACTTTAATCTCCTGACTGGCTGCAACACGCAAGAAAACATGAAGTGAAGCTCCTTTTCAACAGATGTTGTTCTGTTTTCTCCCTCAGCTGCTGTCTGAGCCAGACATACAACGGTTTTTGAGCCAGCGATTCATAGCAGCCCATTGGAGAGTTATATAGTTCCCTGTATAGTTCAGCTCAGAGGTTTTGATAGTGATCGCTCGGTACAAAATCTGTGTGCCAGTAACAATGGCCAATCATTGTCTTGTAATGGTAGAGCAAGCATGCGATGCTATTGTTGGTGGTTTTTTGCTACCTTGTTTTAAGGGTCAATATCATGATATACTTTGGTCTGAATCTGTTAATTCGTGGACATGCCCTGACTGGGATTGTTACAGTAATCCCCGGTTTTGGATTTGTTTTTCTATTGTTTTCTTACTTGCTGTGAAGGTAATGACTGAAAAGTAGTCTGACCAATAGCATGCGTGCATTGTACATAAATGACCAATCATGTGAGAAGGTGGGATCTACTGTCAATGCAATACAAATATGTGGGCATATAAAGTATGAGGACTGTAGAGAGCATGTCAATACGTGGGGGAAAAAAAGCCAAAACCCAGACATTTAGGAAATTTAGAAATTCCAGCCAGGACGTGTCTGGGAAAAAGAGGATGTATGGTCAACCTAGTTCATTTGTTCAAAAATATAATAAAATGTAATTCACATTTACAGTAACTTGAATAAACCTATTCTATGACTGAACTAATGATTCAATTTCTCAATGAATATTCTTTTTTTTCCTTTTCTTTTTAATTCATTCCCACACAATTTAATTTGTTCCCTCATTTGAGGTAATTGTGGCCACACTGTACTAATTCCATTCCCTTGTTTTAGTTAAATCTCGGCCACAATTTAACTTAATTGTGGGAACAAATTCTTAATTCATAGCTACCGTATCATTTTTTTTCCCCTTCATGTGCAGGGCCTTATGAATTCTTGATGTTTGTTAGAAAAAAAAAACTTTTTTTACCTTGAAAAATGCATTTTTATGAAACTATAATCCCGCTGAGATGTGGAAGATAAAGTGCTCGTTTGTGGTTGTAGATGTGTAATGAGTGACACAACAAAACCAGAATGTTCACATTATAATCAACAAGTTCCTAGACGCAGTGTAAATAAAACATTTATTGTGCCCTGTCGAATGCGACATGATTGTAAACAGTCGCATGAGTGGCAGTTTGAGTGATTATAACGAAACGGGAGCGTTCTAATATTGTCACATTGTTCACTTTCTGTGTATAATTTATTCAGGATTTGAATAACAGTTTTGTTTTCCATGCTGCTGTTTTTCACGCTTCACTGCACAAGCTTGTAACTCAACAGTTTTTTCCACCTCATTTTGATTGACAGGATATATTCGGCCCTGATCATTGGCGGTTTTCGATTGGCAAGTCAACACACATCGCAATGCAATATACATACAAACCATATAGTGTGTTGCATACATTTAGATTTCAAATTTAGCCTGTTTTTCACCATGTGCAGGTGTTGAAGCAGAAGAATGTGTGGTGTTTCCTGCCCTCTGATTATTTGCACCACAAGGATTTGGCTATGCTAAAAAACACACTAACACTTTGGCCTTCGTCAGATGTCTCACGTTTCTCATCTTCCCCACTGTAGGCCACTGATATAAGGTCTCAGAGGTGTAGTAATAAGTACATGTCACCACTTTGAAGCCAATAATTTGAACCTTGACCTCACACGTGTTTAGATGCATATGTTTGCACGTATGCGTCCTGGGCTACGATCGTACATTTGTGCGTGTGCATAAATCACAAAGAGAGCAATTGGCTCTGGCCCAAAACATGAAGTCAGCCACTGTATGGAAGATCAATCTATCGTTGGAATGATTCAGGGTGAGAATATAAAGCTTGATTTATGGCTGCAGTCCGTGTTAGCGCTGAACTATATCACTAATGACTAATAGACACTGCAACCTTTTACCGAGTGCAGTTTCATCATATGGCGTTCGACACGAAGCATCGTAAGCATCCTCTGTAGTGTCGTAACGATTCACCACGGCTCATCCTTCAGCGGTTTAATGCTCCTGCAGATCTCCAGCGGTTTGTGTTGACTTGGAATTGCAACAAACTAGTCAGATGTCTTTCTTATTGCTGATTGCTTTGTTTTTCCATTTCATTAAGTGTGCCAAAGCATAATCATCCAAAAAAACAGTCCAAGAAATATGGCTCATGTTTCTTGATCACTTCTCAAAAAAAATCACTGGTGTATGGGACACCATGAGGAGTCAAAGCAAACATACTGTGTGTTTACACTGAATTTTAAATGTATACTGAGTGATCAAAAATATATAAAATATCATTTTAATTGTGACTTTATTTCTTGTAATTGCTACTTCTAAAATTATGTTTGCATCTCGACCACGACTTTATTTCTCACACCTGTGAGTTTGTTTCTCATATTTGTTACTTTATTTCTTGTAATTGCAATCTTATTTCTTGTAAAATTCAATATCACATCTCCACTGCGACTTTATTTCTCGCAATTGAGATTTTATTTCTTGAAATTCCTACTTTTTTTTTTTTTGGAAAATTCAAATTCAATTCACAGTTGTGACTTTATTTCTCATAACTTCTGTTTTAGTTTTTGTAAAATTCAACTTTACATTTGAGCTTTGACTTTGTCACACAACTGTGACTGTTTCTTGTAATTGCTACTTATTTCTTGTAAAATTCAACTTTACATTTCAGCTTTGACTTTATTTCTCAAAACTGACTTTATGTCTCGTAAAACTCAATTTTACATCTCAGCTATGACTTTATTTCTCACAACTGTAACTTTATTTCATGCATTTACTACATTATTTCTCATAAAATTAAACTTTACATCTCAACCATCACTTTTGGTTGAGACTTACATCTCAACCTTGACTTTACTTCCTTAAAATTGTGACTTTGTTTCTCGTAATTGCTACTTTATTTATCATACAATTCAACTTTATATCAACTCGACTGTAACTTTTATCTCTTACAATTGTGACTCTACTGTATAATTCATAATTGTGACCTTTTTAATGACATTTTGTTTACATTATACACTATGCACAGATGCACATTAAATTCAAATCAGAGGTTTGGAGAACGTTGGGTTTGTTTACTTAAATTAGTATGCCTGATTGAATCAGTGCCCCCTTGATTTACCAACTAGCTGTGACCGGGCAAAGGCAGTACCACAAGAACAGGACCCAAGTGCTTTGCACAGGGTTCGGCTGATTGCGTAATGATGAGCTCCTGCTGAATTTACTACATCCAGAAACTGCTCCTAATGGAAATTTAATGGGCACCGGTAATAAAGCTGTCTCATTAGGAAACACGGAGGTTAAATCAAAACCCAATCAGACAAGAAAGGAAGTCAGAATAAGTCCAAGCTTACGGGAAAAAGTTCTTCGTCAACATTATTTCTCTGTGGAAACATTTGCAGTGTTTCTACTTTGTGGTTTAACAAAAGAAATATACCTGACTTTAACAGCACCGATAACTGCGCCAGACTTTGTTTAGCTGGATTAAGAAATGTGTTGAGTGCACTAAAAGTTCCCTTGCTTGTGGAGAGCAAGACCTTGATAGAAGGCCTGTAGCCCTATGAAAATAAAAGTAGCACGTTGACAGACAGGTCCAATTTTTGGCTGACCCAGTTCTAGGGGAAATTTAAAATGTAAATGAAACAAATGAGGGGTGCAGAAGAAAAGACCATGAGGAGTTAGAAAGAGAAAACAGATTGTTGCCAAGTTCTGGCCACTGCGCATGAAATCTGGGATGGGGTGGCGGTAAATAATGGTTAAGAATGTGGACAGAGTATAAAAGTCTTGAGAATCAGACAGGGGATCCCCAAATATGGAGCTGGCCATAATTGAAGGATTAAAGAGGGCTTTAGAAAGCCACATTTTAACCTCTACTTCCACCTATCCACAATAATCACTTTACACCAGTGATCAGAATACCAGCACCCCATCGGAGCTGTGAAACACTCCTGACAGCAACCACATCTCAAGGCAGCATCCCACTAGTTGACAACTCATTTTTTTGGCAGGGAATGTCACACCTGCTGTCTGTTTTTGCTGTTCCTCTCCCATTGAAGGTCTGTCATATTTGTCTTCTATTTGTCTGCTATTTGTCTTCTTGATTTTTGTCTCTTATGTGCATTTGTACCTCAGTCATTGACAAAAAATTGTTTCCCTAAAATATAAGTCTGATTGCGGATGAAGTTGAGGGAATGTTACCTTATTTTATTCAATTCTAATCCTACTATTTTAGCCAATATTCATGTATGATAATTATCTATTTTTATTTGTTTATGCTATTTAATGCCAATCAACAGCATTCGTGTATGTGAATGTTGATTATTATAAACAATCAGTTTGACTCATCCCTCATTTTCTTAAAAAAAAAAAGATAATAAAAAATCAAGGTCACTGTGAAGCATTTACAATACAAGTAAATGGGACCAGTTTTGGAGGATTTAAAAGCAGAAATGTGAAACTTACATTTATTCTTCTGTTAAAACCTGTGTATTATTTGATCTGTAAAGTTGTTTATGGTATTTTATGTGTTATGTTGTTTTGGTAGATGTGATTTTTCATTTTGTGGCTATAGTACTGGAATAGTAAGTATTGGCCTCATTAACTTCCATTATAAGTGTTTCACTGTAACCCAATTTTTGGGTTAGAGAAAGAAAAGTCCAAATTAATTTTGCAGTAACCAACATTAGGCCAAAAGTGCTGTTGATTGAGCTTGTGAAATGCTGCCTCCCAACAAATGGAAAACAAGAAACATGTTTTACAGTTACATTTAGTGACAATAGCATCGCAGAAGTTTCACGCTTGACCTTTAAACGTTCTATCCAAACATATCTTTTAGATGCGAATCAGCTCGATTTAGCTCCCATTAGCCCCAGCTTAAAGCTCCTTTGCTCTCCTTCAGTGCCGGTGTGCTAGAGCGATCCTGTCGGGAGATTTCTGGAATGTTCTGGTCCGTGAAGAGCAGCTCATTATATCTCTCACCTGTCTCTCAGCAGCTCTCTCACTGAACGCCCTGGCTGTCTGTCTGCAGGGTCGATCTGGTCTTTGCAAACAATCTGTGCTGTGCTTCATTACAAAATGTGCTTGTGCGCTGCTCTGAAGGGATGGAGACATTGCAGCACCCCATAAACAAGCAACTATATGCAAGGTCTTCCTACAGATGGATTTTATGCCCCCATGAAACAATATATCAACTTTCATGCCCATGATTTTTCATGCATGGATGTACCTCTTTGGACGTTTAAAACGCATTTAAAAATCAACGTTGGCAACTTTGTGAAACAACGTGCAAGAACACAATATGTTTTAGCACAATTATCAAATCACAGAAGTCTGCTTTGTAATTATATAAATATATAATCTGATGCACTGCATGTTTGATAGTGAAGTACAGCACTGTGATCCTTTGCATTTAAAAAATGCAGTATGCTTCAAACATTTTCCCAAGCTTGTAATAATATTAGTATTATAATTGTAGTGTTGTCATATAATAATTGTATGACATATATAATATATTATTTATATTATATATTATATATAATAAAATGGCGCGAGACAACACTTGATGGACGAGTGCGGGTGCGAGCGGGTAGAGACTCGTGTGTGCGGGATGCGTGAGAATGGGTGTACTCACACTAGGCAATCTTAACCGTGCCCGAGCGCGTTTGACACCCAAAGCCCCGTTCGTTTGACTAGTGTGATCGCTCCGTGCTCGGGCGCTGTTCATTTAGCCGTCCCTGGCTCGGTTGGAAGAGGTGGGCCAGAGCACGGTTTAATTGGGATCGGGCGCGGTATGCATGTAGTGTAAGCGTGGAACTTCTGAGCGGCAAAGTGATAGATCTGTAAAGCAATATATTGTGAGAGGGCTGTGTGTTACCGCATCCCAAACGACTCAAAATAATAAACCACAAAGTTAACAAAACAATGCACTCCACTGTGCTGAGCGAGAGCGCTTCTCTGCTGTCTTCACGTGCTATCGGAAACTTCCTATTTCCCACTTAATTATGAAGTCGTGATTACGAGCATTTTACATTCTTTTCTGTTAAAAATAAGAGTGAACAATGGTTTGTGAATGTTGATGCTTAGTCTAAATAATTTTATCGTGAGCGTTCATGTGAGTGCTGCTGCAGTCTTAGACCCACCCCAAATGCTCTCATTGGTTGAGACGCGTGATGACACCCAACCCAAGCCATTACTGATCAACATCCCTCCCCTCCTGTGACCCATGGTTTGTCTGTATGTGTATTCAGAGCCAGTGAGCAACGGACTTTCAAAATAATAAAAAACTGCATTAATGCGTGATAAAATAATTGTCGGCGTTAATTAATTAATGCATTAACGCGATAATAACGTGTTAACTTGCCCAGCCCTAGTTTATACATTTACTTATTCTGTTTGAAATACAAATGCAATTTATTGTGATACATATTTTTCTTTTTAATGTGTAAAATCATTAAATTATTTTATGTCTCTCACTCCAGTCCACCCTGTTACATTAGTGCTACTTGCCCTTTAAAATTTTAAGTATATGCCCTAAATGACATGACTTGGTGGAAGTGACATGATTTCCTTGGAGGGAAAGCAACATAAAAAAAAATATTTTTTTTTTAAAATAATTTTTCAAAGACTTAATCTGAAGACTTCGAAGAAGCAGTCTATTAAAATTCTTCCTAAATGTGAATTTTCAATAGTATGTTTTTCTTTCCTAGCTAGTAATGAGCTTCTTTTGCGTAAAATATCCATCCTGTTACACATTGCAAAAATATCATGTAACCAAATTTCCTATAGACCACAAGTGATATATTTGGTCAGGATTATTATGTCCTATAGCATGAGCTTGAGAAGTGTGTTTTCCTGTTAGACAGGTGTCTTCACCCTCGGATAAGAAAAAAATTATTGATAATTTTACCCTTTTTCAGCAAACCTGCTTAGTCCAAAATCCACCAAACTGTAAGAATGACCCTGCATGTCATTCCGGTAGTCTTGCAACTGTGCGCAAATAGAAAAAACGCATGTGGAATGTTGTCACTGACATGTTTTGAGTAATTAGCCTTGATTGATAAAAGATGAAGAGTCAGTCCAGCAGCCACACACACCAGACGGCTGCACCTGGGAATCTTGGCCTACGTGTAGTGCATTCATAACTCCTCATTCTCCCATGTGGAGACGCAGTAGACAGAGTTCAGCCTGGTCACCGCTCTGCTCTCCTTCGGTCTCTCTCTCTCTCTCTCTCTTTCTCGCTATGGGAATCTGGCAGCATTTGTCCTGCAGGCTCTGCTCCAGCTAAGAGGAATCGTTTCAGGTACAATCCGGAGCTGTAAGCTGCAGATGGTGCCAGGAAACAGTAAGGTTTAGCAGTGTTGCTAAATGGGTTTTAGTGTCACAGTTGGGTCAGGAGATATAAATGAACTTTTTTCATCAAAGCCAGACCAAAACGAAATCCTTTTTTAACTTTGGATGAACTGAGACAGTATGAGGAGGAGCAGACAGGCCACTCGTAGAAAAACTGCGAAATTGTAACTCTTAGTAAGTGTTGCATTTCGGTTTAAGAGGCAAAATCTTTTGGGGCAATATTAATTGTCTGAAGTTGCACCACCCTGACGTTGTTATTATAAAGAACATTTGCCATTTTTGAGATTTTAAATGAGTAATATTTAAGTTATACATATATTTATGTTTTATATGTATATATATATACACAGTACAATCCCCAGAGTTAAATCAACTCCGAGTACTCAGAGTACATATTGTCCCAATCTACAGAGTGTTAAAGTAACACTGAAGCAGAGTTACCACTGTTGAGGATTATGTGATACGTTTTAATGTCTAAAATGCGCTGCACACACACAGAAACTTGTTGTCAATGCTGCCGCGTGAATTTTATTCATAAAATAGCCTATATTTTTTACATTTACATTTATATTTATTCATTTGGCAGATGCTTTTCTCCAAAGCAACTTACAGTTGAGGAAAACAACAAGTGGTTCATCATAAGATGGCAATAAACACTAGAAGTGCCTGTTATACAAGTTTTTAGTCGTTTAGATACTATTGTTGTCAGATTTGATTGCTGATTTGAAATTGTATAAAGAAAATGCAGAGTGTATGAGCATATGGAGGCAGTTTGAACTCCATATTAAAGCCTGTGTCCATGTATACACACGTAGTCACGCTTTAGGTATGCTATTTATCAAACAACCTCATTGTGTGAGTATAGAGTCCAGTAGGGCTCATCCTTCTTTCAACGATCTGGAATGAAAAGATTGTGTCAATCTCAAGTCAAGCAGCATTTTGATCCTTAAATGCCCCATCTATCTATGTATCTATCTATCCATCTATCCATCTAACATCCATACATCCATCCAAAATAGCAAGCGAGGCATTTTTCATAGAGTGCATGTATGATTGCAGATTTGCCTGAATACAGTGGAGCCAGAAATTTTTCTTCAGCTGAACTACGGCTCAGAAAGTCACATTGACCTTCACCTCTTGTTGCTTGTGTCTTTGTCAGAGCTCTCGGTTTTATTTCTTCCTCCAGTCTTTTCTGTCAAATGGAAGCTCCGTGATTTTAGTAGCCTCCTATGGAGTTCCCTGAGCTCTTGTTATGACCCGCTTTATGTGTCCTTCAACAAATGGAAGTCATGTTACGCTTGGGTGGTTCAGCCTGCTCAGATGTTTTCCCCACTGCACTGCCACACAGGCTGAGATTTCAGGCTTCAAGAACAATATTTAAACTGCTCTATGTGTGCGTGCGAAGCTGTTTGTTATGACTCCTGCTTGTCCATGGAGTCTCTCAGCTTAAACATATGCTACCTTCCCCTCTTCGGAAGTTCTGACTTTTAAAGTTTGGAAATCATAATTATGATGTGCATTCAAGTCATTTTGGATCAAATGGATGCATGGGTAATGTCACTTGACCAAGATAGAAAGCAGTGTTTGTGCTAGTGTAATGAAACGAAGAGCAAAAATGCTACGTATTTTATTATACCTGTCACCCCATAAAGTTAATTAAGTAATACTGTTTTTCATTAACAGCTTATAAAATGTATAGAAACTAAGCTTTTCAGTCAACATTTACAATTATAACTTATAATCAGAACCAATATGTCCTTTCATAAGCTCCACTCCCTTGTTTACTGTTGTTAACTCAGTCAAGTTTTAAAGAACAACCCAGAGGAATGAACTGTTGATTTCAATGTGATTTTCAGTCAAATATGCTCATAAAGTTGTAAAAAAAATAATTAAAAAAGTGATTGAATGGTTTTGTTACATGCGGCTGGAATGATATTGCAAATCCTATCTGTCATATCTCATTAAAGAATCTTTTCAGTTACAACTGCACATCACAATTTTGAGTAATAAGATTAGTTTATGTGAACAGAACTGTTCCTAATTTTTCTATAACACATTCTATATGAAACTATTAATTATTAATTAATTAAAACTATTAATTAATTACTATCCACATATTTCAATGACCATTTGTGATTATTAATACTTAAATTAAGTGACATTAATTTTAATAACATTAACAGCAAATGTCTACATTGGGGTTTTCATCATGTCATCATATGCATTCAATTGAAAAATGTAAATGTGTTTAGTGTAAAACTATACAAATACTCAAGCTTGTCTGGGAAAATGATGATCAACAGTTAAAGGGGTCATATGATGCAATTTCAATTTTTCCTTTCTCTTTAGAGTGTTACAAGCTCTTGGTGCATAAAGAAGATCTGTAAAGTTGCAAACACTAAAGTCTCAAATTCAAAGAGATATTCTTTATAAAAGTTAAGAGTCAGCCACACCTACCTAAAACGGCTCGTTCTAACACGCCCCAACATACCTACGTCACTAGTAGGATTGCTTGGCAATGCTTGCTTCCACCATCATTATTTAGTTCCAGAACACTTATGTTGTAATTTAATGCAACTTGAACGCATTAACCTATAAATGTGGTTTTATGTTGGTGTGTTTGTGTGAAGTCTCAAAGTGTAACAGTTCAGTTGTTTATTTGAGAACGGTTCACCTGTTACAGGTTATATCTTCCAGGGAGCATGCGAGTTAGTGTGTTAGTGTGTGTGTGTGTGTACAATAACGCTTTGCAGCAGAGATGTGATTCAGACAGCTCCAGATGGATCTCATTGACACTCTTCTCTTTGATCAGATCGAAATCCTGCTCTTCACATATAGAGGACTGTATCTGTTTGTACTCTGATTGCTTTAAACTTTGGACACATATGTGAGGGTTCATTGGTGTGTGAAGCATTTTCTTTATGGTTCAGTCTCTGTCACGACACTTCCCTCACCAGAAGACCTCCCCTGAGTTGCTAAGGAGAGCCAATGATGTTTTATGAAGACAATGGAAACACTGACCACACTGCTGTATCAATGCTGTGCACATGCAAAGACACACACACACACGCTCAAGCACATCAGTGGAACAAGACAGTTTTGCTTCATTGTTGCGTATAAGTGAAAATCAATCATCTTTAAAGCACACAGTTTTGTTTAAGGAATATTAAATACTAAAAACTTTAAGAACTTACACTTTCTAAATGTATTTGTGCAATAAAAGGACTATCCAATGGTGAGGTGGTTCCAGAGGTTGAATTCATGCTCCTGGGTTCAAATCCCATGCTAACACGCATGAATTTATCCTTTTGTAATGAAATAAAGTTTTAATTCTAATCCAGTAGATGTAATTGATTAACTTGGCTTCAAAGCAGTGCTCTATTTATTGTGTTCCTGTGGTTCAAACATTATAACATGGCACTAGCAACAGCAAGGTCATGGGTTCAATTCCCAAGAAATGCATGAGCTGATAAAATGTATGTCTTGAATGCAATATGGATTAAGGAGTTGGCCAAATCCATAAATAAATAAAAGATACTTATAAAACCTGTTACCTATTGCAACAAATGAATAACACATGGAAAACAATCCTTCAAGGCAGTTAGAGCAATAATTCAACTTTTCTTTTTTAATTTCAATAAAAAAGTTATTTTATTAAAATGATATTACATTATTATTTTATTTAACAAAAAATGATTGAAAGAGGATTTAATATTGTTTTTAGTTTTTTATCTGTATTTTTATAGGGGGTTGAACACTGGAATCCAAGCTATAACAAGACTTGAATATTGAAGAGTTTTGGTAGTGGGGTTGCCAGACTTGTCAGGCTTGTCAAACTGCTGGGACGTAAATATATTTATATATCTCTCTCTCCTTCTCTCTTTTAGCTCTTGGACAAATCATGCTGTATGTGGATGGAATGAATGGGCTTATTGGACACAATGAAACTGTACAGTGGCTTTACACACTGGTCGGATCAAAGGTAAAATACATTTCACTATGAAAATTATCAATGGGTGTGTGTATTTCACTTTGTGATTTTCCTGCTTCCTAGTGGGTCAAGTGATACATGATATATCGGTACCATATTGGTTATCGGTTATTTTCAATGGTTTTTTTGTTTGTTTGGTTGGTTTTTTTATTAGCAAGGGTTAATACATATATCAGCTGAAATTAAATATTTAATTGTTCTAACTTAAAGTTAATGTAAAAACATTAATAATTGAATAACACCATTAAATATAATTTTTAAGCAAACCTCAAAAGGAATATGCATTTTTCACGTAGATTATCAGATTGTGGTGCCTAAATTCACTTGTAGAGTAAAACAGCTGAAACAGTTTATTTAAAACAGTTGATTTTAGTTTTTGGTGTTTCACTCTTAATTTATTTAGACAAAATAGAAGCCATAACATGAAAATAATTGGCTTATTGGTATCTGCCAAAATTTCATTCATATCGGTGTGTCCTTACTTATAATGCTTGATGTATATAATAGCATATCATGAATTATATAAATACATTTCAAATAAAAATAAAATGCAAATGACACAATTTTGACATGCTATTCAGCTTTATTCAGCCTATGTCATGTATATAATTTTGAGTATTGCTGGGCCTGTGCACTTCAATGTAATGTTAATACAATGGTTTTAAAACCTAGCCTTAAAGCAAAAGTAAATGAGAAACTCTTGCTTTGAATATCCAGATCTATTATTTTGTTCTGAGGTAATGAATTCAATAAGGCCCGGAAGGTACTGTTTCTTGTATTTATGTTCTTTTTGCCAATGTTTGCAAATGTTTTAAGTTAGGGCAGCTTCCAGGTGTGCCAACTTGAACAATACTCACAGGGTGGCGTAGTTTTGCACGCAGTGTTCATGACTGACTTTCCTGTTTTTTCCCTGTATTTATGTTATTTTAAGCCAATGTTTGTAAAGCATGATTTAACTCAGCAGGGCAGCTTCCAGGTGTGCCAGCACACAGAGTGTGGCACGGTTTTGCACGGCAACGATCAATCTTCTGGACTGATTTCCTCTCTCAGTCCTGTCCAGCCCTCTAGTGGCAATATGAGCACATATGATGAGGACATATGGATGTGTGTGTGTGTGTGTGTGTGTGTTAGAGGTTGGATGTGAATGGATGTTTGTGATCACCACATCAACAGATATTATTATGCAGCTCTGTGCTTGATGCAGCCATGTTTAAATGCATTTCTTCTTCTCTCTCTTTCTGTTATATGACACATATGAAAGATGCAGTATGGTTTGAAAGAGCAGCTCTTACTTTATTGAACACAGATCTGTTTCTCGTTTCTCCTCCCATTCTCCACTCCATATACACATTCACATGCTTGACCCTGTTTTT
>NW_015633151.1:1239211-1252026 GCF_001515625.1 Sinocyclocheilus rhinocerous
TTTTTTTTTTTTTGGTCTGTTGGATTTCCACAGTTCTTCTCTTTTTCACATTTTCCTTATCAGGGAAATACAATGTCTCAATATTGCCATGTCTAATGCATTTAAGAAATCATGTATAATTTTGCAAAAGCAAAAATGTTTAATTTTTAAATCTGAATTTTTTTTTTCCTGTAACAATATCTGAACTTAGATAATTACAAGATTACAAGAAGAAAAACTGTATACACTAATAAAACCATTTTTTTTTTTTTTTTAGAAAATATATAATGAATTGAGTTTATTTTTAACCCTTTAGCAAGTTATTTTTATTTTTTAGCATTAACCTCACAAAATTTTGTTCGATTTACTGTATGCTTAAAGCACATATAAATAAACAAATGAATGAATGTATGATTGAATAAATAAATAAATAATGACTGTGGGGTAAGAAAAATAAACATGAATAAATGTGTATGTCTTTGTTTTGTTTTGTTTTGTTTTGTTTTGTTTTGAGGGTGTTTCAGTGACACCACTATTTAATTGATGTTTATAGGAAATCATACTGGTTTACATAATGAGCATAAAGTTGCACAAAATACAGTATTAAATAGAAAACTAAGATGTCTAAGGGGACTACAAATCCAGGAGAATAGAGAACAGACAGGAAAAAAGGGTTACAACACAGGCTACTTGCAGGACATTTAAAGTAGCTCCTTCTCCTGTCAGTGTGCAGTCATGTGTCAGAGGCTGTTATCAATATCCTCCATGGTACCCCATTCAGGAAAATGTGTCAAGATATTTTCTGGGCATTTACACTCTTTAAATATTTATTCAATTTAGTCTAGACAGTGTAAGATCATGTGTGAACTGCAAAATGTCATATTATTGGGTGTAAGGGCAAATGTTATGATTAGTGTTATGTTGTTGTATAGAGATAAATAGTGTTTCTTTGTGTGTGTACATGTGTGCAGTTCCGGTTGGTTGTTAAAACTGCTCTGAAGCTGCTGCTGGTTTTTGTGGAATACACCGAGACCAACGCACCTCTCCTCATCCAGGCCGTCAACACCGTGGACACCAAGCAAGGTAACATACACACATTACAAAAACAAACACACCCACGCTTATGAAAGGTGAAATACTCTTGGAAAGTTGTCGCAGTGTCTCTGGAAATCCATTTTCAACTCTCAGTCTCTGTATTTGAGTCCAAGCTGAACTCTGGATGTTACTGTGTGTGGGGGGGACTAAAATGATAGAGAGAAACGCTCTTCTCTGATGAGGTTTGGTTACCTAGAAGAGAGAAAGCAACAAGAGGAGATGACAGATAACAAATTGTTCTTGACGCTTTTTAAGATATTTTTTAATGTAATTGCTCATATTATCGGCCCCTGCCTTGGCAGTGAACAAAATTTGATAGCCTGCAGAGTAAATCAAGATTAATGGAATGGGAAAAAAAATTGTTGATAGGACCAGAGCTACTAAGATAGGACAGCTAGAATGAAAGTTTAATACTGTTACATAAGAAGAGAGAACGCTGTCTCTGGTCTCCCAGTGAGAGACAGACAGGCTGGCAGATGAAGCAGAACGTCTCCTGCTATTAATCTACATATCAGACATTTTCTCCTCAAACTAATGCTGCTCATTTCTCTGTGAACCAGCCATATTTCAACCGATTTACTTCAAATACCGTTAGATGTTTATTAAACCGCAGTTCCTTTGAATTCAGTGAATTTGTTTCAATACGTCTTCAATACGTTTCTTTATTTTTTCTTTTTTTAAGACAGCTTTTGTCTGCCAAATCAAAGCCATGTGGCACAAGACTCAAAAAAACAAAACACAACAAAGCAAAATAAAACACAAAACACACCAAAACAAAACAAAAAAACAAACATTTATTCATTTAGCAGACACTTTTATCCAAAGCGACTTACAATTGAGAGATACAAGAAGCGATTCATCCTAAAGAGGCAAATTAACATACTGTAGGAAGTGCTCGTAATACAAAGTTTCAGGCATTGTTCAAAACAATGCCTGATAACAAAACAATACACAACAAAACAAAACACAACATAAAACAGGAAAGTATATCATATGTCATTACTGTGTCAAAGCTAATAAGTCCTTAAATATCAGATAATTTGATCTTTGGTTTTAAAATGTCATGTGGTGATATTTATAAATGAATGATTAATGATATTTGTATATATTTGCATACATTTTACCTTAAAAAATGTATACTCTCTTGTGTGTCATTGACCCTTTCGTTTACGTGTATCCAGGCTGTAAGCCCTGGTCTAATGCCATGGAAATCTTGGATGAAAAAGATGGAATGGACACTGAGCTGTTGGTTTATGCCATGACCCTTATCAACAAGGTACCAGTACAGTATTAGGTTTCAAAAATGTCACTCTTTTTGCTCACTCTCAGTCACGTGTTGTTATACATAAAGTTACGTTAGTACTTTTATTCTCATGTATCTGTGGTATTCCTGCAGACATTAGCTGGTCTTCCTGACCAGGACACGTTCTATGATGTGGTTGACAGTCTGGAGGAGCAGGGCATGGAGGCCGTGGCCCAGAGACACATCAACAGGAAGGGCACAGATTTGGACCTAGTGGAACAGTTCAACATCTATGAGGTTAGCATGTGCTCAGTTTGCTTTTCAATTCAACTTTTATTGTTGTTGTTTTTTGCACCAAAACTAAAATGTATGAAGAATTTTATGAACAAAAAGTAATACTTGATATATAAAACCTTAATAAAGATGCAGTATTTGCTGTTTGCTGTTAGTCTAATAGTCGTGTTTATTCATAGTCAACCCTACGTCATGAAGACGGTGATGATGAGACTCAGCCTCCTCCATCTGGACACAAAAGTCGGCGTAGGGCCAGCGTAGGAGCCACACCTGAGAGGCGGGGTTTGGAACGTCGCCGCAGCCGAAGACACTCACTCCAAAACGGGAAAGGCCACACCTCTGCTCCTTCTTCCCCCTGTCACAGCCACACGCCCAACATCCTGCCCCTCAATGGCCAGAGAATAGACGATATCAGCGAAAGGTGAGAAGAGAGAAAAAGAGAGATAGAAGTTGACTTGAATAATTTACATTGTGTCTATAGTACATTTATACTACATTTAAAAACAAGTAACAGAATCCTTTATACAAGGATGTAACTAAAATGTCATACCTTCATACCTATACCTTAAGAATACTGGCATGTAACATTTTTATTTATTTATTTATTTATTTATTTACATCATTTATAATAAACTTAATTTATTAAACGTCGTTAACTAAAATTTCCATTAATATACCTTAAGAATGTTGGACATGTAACATGTTTATTTATTTATTTATTTATAATAAACATCATTTATTTATTTATTTATTTTTGTGGAATAAGTATTTTTATTACTTATCAAAGTTTTTAACTTGGAATAACTTATTTTAAATAGCCAGTCAAATATGATACATAAGATTATATACATTTACTTGAGAAGCAACTTTGTGTGTGATTATTTTTTTCAAATAATATATACAAGCAATATAAATAAAATGTTTAAATTTTAAAGTTTTTTTGTTTGTTTGTTTGTTTAGACAGTGTATTTATTTATTTAGACCGTTTATTTATTTAGACTATTTTAAACAGTTGACAAATAAAGTATCTACTAGATAATTTTGCTTCTGAAGTACATTTATCTTGTATGTGTAGATATTTTTACTGGACAACTAAACAATGCACAGGTTATGAAAATGTATGATACGACAATGATACGACACTTTCAATTGTTGTCTTGCGACATCTATGAAAAAGTGAAAGTGAAAATCCTTACACTAAGCCATTTTTTACCCTCCCCTGACCACATGTATTCATTTTCAGCCATAAAACACTATGTGTAGTTCAGGATGTACTGATTTTTAAAGAACAGGAAGCAGTTTTATATTGGGTGTTCTATCACGTTACTTTTGACATGAGAGTTTTTAAGTCCCAAAAGAAGATGGAGAATTTAATAATGCTCCGAGGGAGAGACAGAGAGCACTTGCTAGTGCACAGACATTCATATTAATCATATGTACAGGAGGGAGGTGGTGGGAACCTGTGAGGCTGAGAGGAAATAGGAAGTTACTGAAATATGGAGGTTCGAGCCATGCATACTTCTCAGGGCTGTAGCACAGCATGAGGTACTCGATCTTGTCCTTGTATATTTTGTTGTAAACTATAATAATACAACTTAATCCGTATCCTTTGAATGTTTCAAAGGACAAAGGTGAACGCATAGATATCCAAACTGGGAATCACAGTAGTATATCAGCCACCGAAAAAGCTTCATATGGTTTTTCTCTCATCCAGCGAGTCAGTCGTAAGAAGGGACGCGGTAAGGTCACATAAGGCGGTAGATGTATGGATGTATTCTGTGTCTCTGAGAGGATCTTATAGAGGTGATATTGAATTACAGTGCCCGTAAAATTTACTCACCACTGTGTTAGATTGGCCATCACATTTGAGTAATTAGAACGCACTGTGAGTCCTGTAATCAAGAGTAGAGATCTAATCAGAAGTTCTTTGGTGTTTAAGCATCATAAAATTGCATCACAGACATTGCAAGAATAATGTTTTTAAGCCTCAAATTATATATAGTTCATAAATTAAAATTAATTTGTATAATATATATTATATCATGTAATTATTTCCTATATTACTGATGTTCAAAAGTTGAGATATTGAGAAAAATTGAGAAAAGAAAAGAAATTCATATTTTTGTTTTGCAAGGGTGCATTAAATAAAATAAAAGGTGACAGTAAAGACAGTAAAGACAAAAAGTGTATCACAGTTTCCACAAAAATATTAAGCAGCACATCTGTTTTCAACATTGGTATTAATAAGAAATATTTCATAAGCACCAGATCAGCATATTAGAATTATTTCTGAAGGATCATGTGACACTGAAGACTGGAGTAATGGCTGCTGAAAATTAAGCTTTGCCATTACATAAATAATAAAAATAATAATAATAAAATGTTTTTATTTTATTATTATTATTTTTTTTTTTTCATTTTTAATAAATGCAGCCTTGGTGAGCAAAAAACGACAGAATTGTACTGACCCCAAAAATTTTGGATGGTACATATGTTATAAAAATATATTTTATAAAAATGATCTTATTTTAGAACAAATCTTATTACCTTCTCAAGTATATGTATGTTGTTTTAAAGACATTTACATGTTTTTACTGGGAGGTGAAAACAAAATTGATTAAAATACTGATTAAAATATAGTAAAAAATCGAAAATTTCACTCTTAAAATGTCTTGATATCTAGTATCTGTTAGTATCTGGTATAGTATCTGTTATCATGTTCGTTATCTCAGCCATAATACTAAATAATTATCGACAAGCAACATCTGTAAACTGTAACTACTAACAAAACTGTTGCTATGAACTTGTGCCTGTCTGAAAGCCGTGCGGTGTTTTCCATATTAGTAATAAATACCAGTCTACTGGGAGATGGAGAGAGAGCGCGAGACCCTTGAGCAGTGAGGCACGGGACTTCTCCTCTTCCTCCTAAAGGTCTTAATTCTTTGCTGTGTTGACTGTTGTGTAACTCAGTGGGTCTCAACTGGTGGGTCGTGACCCAAAAATCAGTTATTGTTCTGTTTTGACAATGGGAATTGTGATAAATTAAATATTTTGAAAGATTAAATACAATTACAATTTCCAAATGATACATTTAAAATGATCCTTGCAAAAGAAATGACTTTTCATGGTCTTTTTAGTGGCAGACTGGCACATTTTTTTTTATGTGTGCTTGATTCATTAAAAATAACTGACTCATTAGAGTTGACCAACATATTGATAACCTTACATATAAATAACCTGGCAAAGCAAGTAAACCATATTTTAATAAAAAAATCTGGTTATTTCCCAGAGATTACATCAAAACATGAACAACCATGTATTCTACTCAGATTATTCCATTTGTTCTGTGAGTTGTGATGTTAATTTTTTATGACCTTATGCCGATAAATGAAAACAGTTTAACGCATTTACATAACCATAGGAGTTGTTGTCTTATTAAGCATAATCAGTTTAAGAGCGTGCATGTAAATGCACTCACTGTACGCTTTTGATTGACGAAAAAGGGTCGGCTCATAAAAGTCATTCGTTCAGCATTCGGACTACACTGATTGTGTTGTCTATTTTGGTCTATAGATTCATGCTGCTTTCATGTGCTATCAGATATTTCCTACGTCCCACTTCTGAAGTCGTAATTACAAGTTTGTCGCGTTTGATTGCTTTGTTGTGGGAAAGAATAAGAAACATGGAGGACACCAGGTTCATTATTGCCTATTTCTTGGGGAAAAGGCTTATTAAAGCCAAACTTAATAGAAAATATTTAGTCAATATCCAACAAATTTTGAGGTGTAATATCCCATTTTCTGGCAACTATATAAACATTACCCGCATTCACCACTGACTTAAGAGTTGATAATTGTTACTTGTGGAATCTATAATCATCTTGGAATCACGATTCCATAATTTCAGTCAAATAAATGCTATTTTCATTGTGTTACTTACAATATGTATGTTACGTGACTGTAACGACAAGAGAAAGCAATATAGATGTTGTGGGCAAAACGGATAAAACATAGCAGTCACTACAGCAATGGTTTGCTCCTCCTCCATGTTTATAGTTTACAGCCCAAAGTCATAAATGCAGTATCAAAATTATCTCTTGGGTTTCCCAGTCATAAATTCAACTTGAGAGGCCATTTGTGTCCAATTTTCATCTAGGACAGGGGTAGGCATGTTCAATCCTAGACAGCCGCTGTCCTGCAGAGTCCTGCAAATCGCACCCTAAACCCTGGGATCTTCCTCCGAGTCCACACTTTCATGACGTAATGCCGATTTGACTGTCAGGTAGAGGTCTGCCACAGAGCTCGCCTCAGTGCACATCGAGGGCGCATATCGACCGCAAAGGGGGCACTCTCGAGCACCCTTCTGAAAGCTAAAATGACAAATGGGACACCCTACAGTCTCATGGACTTAACGGACACGCACACGAGGCGGCCATTGTAAGTGCACAAGACCGCAAGTGCACGTGAAGTGTGCCATTTGGGACAGAACCAATGTCTTAAGGATTACTAAGGCTATAGGCAGGTGAGGTTTGTTTTCAGGGTTGGAGCTAAACTCTGCAGGACAGTGACTCTCTAGGACCGACCTTGCCTACCCCTGGTCTAGGAAACTAATATTTATGATTATTCTGATAGCGCTTTGAAGGCAGCATCCTTCGCAGTAGTTTCCTGCATATTGTGTTGACATGACATGAAGTTTGACCAAGTAACATAACATGACTTTTCCTAAAAGTTTTGTGTTGTGATTACCTGTGTCATATTGTTTGCCGTCAGAGCATGTGGTGAAGGTTCTTGTTCTTGTCCTCTCCTTTCATTTGTTCTTCCTCTCCTTTCTTTACTCATCCCTCGTTCCAACCCTCAATCCCTGCTTTTCGCCACAGAGAGGAGGAAGAGGAGGAAAAGGATGAGGAGATTCAGAAAACAGAGCTTTCTAGACAGGCATCCGAAAGGTATTTCAGCGGAATAGGATTTCAGGGTGAAGAGTCTTAGAGCTAGAAACCAGATTGTAGATCCTTATCCATTTTCTGATGTTATCTCTTCCCTGACTTGACTAACATAAATGTCTCCCAACATATCATGGTGTTCACCATCATTTACTAGATCTTCTGCTGTTATTTTGTTGTTCGTAGCTGGATGCCATCAACAGTAGATGAAGCTTCTAGCTTGTGTTTGCCTTTAAAGTGCATGGTCAACTTCATTCCTAATGCCGCTGATACAGACAATGAGGAAAACCTCCGGGACAGGTCTGGGATCAAGGTTATCCGCAAGGCCCCAGTGTCCTCCCCTCCTTTTACCCCAGATTTTGGCCCCCCGATATCACCCAGACTGTCTTCTTGGGCATCGGTCAGGTCCTTGGGGGCCCTCCCGTCCCGGGGTTCCTCTGTCACCTCCTCAACCTCCACCTCCCCAAGCGAAGACCCCCTGTCCCCTGTCCTTCCTCTGCTCTCTTCCACACTTCTTCCTACTTGCCCAGTGGATTTGGACGAGGTGTCTGTGGGCACTCCGCAGGCTCGAGACCCAGACAAGCACTGCAGGTAGTGCAGATGGATGCAGTAGATTCTCGCCACTCACAGAATAAGTTCCATGCATGTGCAGATGGGCTCTGTTCCAAATCTTAGTGAGCTACCTGCGTAGTTAGGGATCATAGGCACAACACACAATCTGTTCCAGCTGAGAGTAAGCAGGAAAATTTTAAGGCAGCTTCTCAAGTACTCCTTGGGGTTAATATAGTCACAATATCTATCTATCTATCTATCTATCTATCTATCTGTCTGTCTGTCTGTCTGTCTGTCTGTCTGTCTGCTGTCCGTCCGTCCATCCATCCATCCATCCATCCATTCATCCATCTACAGTATCTGTCTATCATCCATCCATCCATCCATCTACAGTATCTGTCCATCCATCCATCCATCCTGTGTGGTGTGCGTTTGTCTGGTAATGGAGTTGCTGCCTATGTAAAGTGTTTCAAGTCATATTCTATTGGGTTCCTGTCTTGAAAGAGAGCCACCTATGTAGACAGTTAAGTTTGGAATAGAGCCATTCAAAGCTGCATGTCATATTCAGAGAATGACTTTCACTCCCACATACTGTAAGTCAAGCTATGAGATCCCTGAGAGATGAACTTAGGAAACCCATGTCTGTTTTTACTGATTCAAGTCTCACAAACACTACGACCACAGTATTTGTGGAACTTTCATCCTCTAATTGGAAGGAAGTGTGGCATGGGATTCGCTTGATCTCTGGATCTCCTGTGAATGGCGAGGGTTTATTGTTTTGCCTGTTCCATCAAGCCCACCTCTGAAAAGAGTTAGACCCTCACCTAGTGGATCATCACCCTATCCCTTTGTATCCGCTTCCAAGAGAACACTGTAAAACGTCCTGTATCTTCCAAAAATTGCACCCTCATAAAAAGTGCTACGCTCACTGTTTCTTAACTTATGGTCATGTGCAATATGTGGCTTATCCTGTCTTATATATCAAATCTTTAGACCAATAAAAGAAGAAATGGATACCAGTATGATCAGAGCCTGATAAATCATTATTCTCTGTGGGCTTTATGTTGCTTCCTTTATATTTGATGGAATGCAAAAAGACAGATCGTTTTATAAACGAAAGTCTCCTTTTTTCACTTGCACCAGCCACTGTAGTGCACTCCCTAAAGAATGCTAACTTTTACTGACATTTACAGCTCATCTGCCTTTCACTGGTGCATTGTACCACTACAAAGCCAAGAGAAGCCTGTAAATTAAGTCACATATAAAGAGGCAATTGTATTTCACCCTGGACAGTGCCTGTAGGGTCCACATTTCATGAGAATAAAGCTGAAAATGCTTTGCGATGTCATGTGCATGTTTGTCTGACATTAAGACTGTGGCAGCTTGAGGAACCAATCTGGATTATAAAGTGGATCAAAGACAGTCCTTTTTTAGTCTGCTGGCTCTATGCAAGCGTGGACTCTTTAATATTTAATAACCTAATTACACAACAGTCTTGTGCTAACGGCACAGTACGCTATTAAAGTCAACATGACATCAAAATCTTCTCTTCTGGGAATGCTGGGCAACCATTGATGACACAGCCGACTTACCTGCCATGGACTTGCAATGGCAAGCAAGGGGTGAAGATTTAATTGGTTAGCATGGTCAAGTTTGCCCCTGCTGGTAGGTGTTGTAACTACACCAAAAAGCATCTTTCTCCATTGATGACCTTTCAAAACTAGCCTCGTATTTTATCTTTTTACATGCTACAATTGCTAATCTATTGTAGTGGATTTCACTGACATATTATTATTGTTGGTCTCGTAAGGTGAAAATTGCATTTATTTTCCCCTTCTGCTGTCCTTGCTGGCTATTTAACAAGGTCTTTCATATTTAAATTAATAAACAGATACTGCTTTGATTCACTTTCTGTCTGTATTGTCACTGTACTTGTCTCTCGGCTGCACTTGTCCCTCTGCCCTCTTTTCCTGTCCCAGTTGTCAGTCAGACTAATCCTTCTGTAATTTATGTATATATTACTAACTTCTTTTCATGTTCTGTCTCTTCTGTGCAGTCTGTCAGATATTAGATACTCAAACACCTCATGCAGTTCATGTGGCAGGTAAGGGAACAAGTTGAAAACAAAGCAAGTTTGTGAGCTTTGGTGCAGTTTAGGGCTGCACGATAAATCGCATGCGATATTTAACGCGCATCTTGTCAGAAAATTCAAAGGAAAAGGTCATGTGGGTTCAAGTCTGGCTTGTGTCATTTCCTAAATACTTCGTCCCATCTTTTTTTGTTCATCTCCTGGTGTCTACATAAAAATATTTTAAAGTTTTAAAAGCATAAAGGTGTGCCATAGTTAACCAATTTTATATATTGATATATTTTTACATATTTGTAATCAATTACAAAAACATGTTAAATATGAATGAAGACAATTTATTTTATTTTATTTTATTTTTTATTTGCAGCCATAAAATTCTACAGAGCAGGTTTTCATTTGGCAAGTCGAAAATAATTCACAACACTTTAAAGTGTGATGGCTCTTTATGTTTTTAGGTGCTGGAACACTTTGGAATTTCGAACAGTGTCTGATTGTTTCATTGGTAGTAAGTGAGGATTCATTCCCAGCTCTGAGTTCTTACTCCGATAATATGTGTAATGAATCACAACAGACTCAAACATTGAGACAATTGTAGGGAGCGAATGACAGCGTGTCACTGACCTCTTTTAATAAAGATATGGGATTGCACAGAGAAACAAGCCCCCTCATGTCTTGAATCATATCTTCCAATACAAGGTCATATCGCGTACATCTGCAGCCAGTGATCTAAACTGGCAAGCGGCTTTATTTGGGGAGAAGAGTTTATTTTGTCACTCACTCATGTGAAAGCTTGATTTAGCAGAGCACCTGTGTGCGTGTGTGTGTGTGTCCTTGGCTGTTTGGGCAGTCGAGTGAGGCTTCATATTGGCCTATTCACAGAGAGTGTCTGTTGTGGTCCTGATGGAGGAAATACATGACATCATTTGGAATCAGAGCTTCACCCCCCCTTGGCTGTGTGTACTAGATGATGATAAGTGTGATAAATGAAGTGAATGGAAAATATGGCCATTAGTTCTCTTGGATAAATCGAGACTTTAGCTTTATGCTGTTAAGAGAAAACTTCACGACAAAGAATCCTACAAATTAAGTTGGTTATATAAGGCTGAACTTTGAATTAAATTCTCTTTTTTCCATTCTTTAGCAATGGCTACGCAGGGACATATCCCGGCAGGTCATCCGGGGTGTCCAGTGCCCCCTCCACACCATATAACCGCTTCGGCCCCTCAGGAGGTCCACCTGCAGACAGTAAGCCCGACAGGTGAGGCACTGTTCCCCTTTTGATGTGCATATGGCTCTGTTCTGCACAAGAATCTTTGAATGTAACAGTTCTGAGGCTAAAATGGTTATGATAATAAAAATAACATCAGAGAATTTTCAAAACATTTAAAAGGTGTCCTCTGCTATGATTGGATAACCTCCTCATACCATTACATTACATTGTCGTTCATCAGGGCAAGCTAAATACTGACTCTTCAAATGCCCAAGAATATAATTCTTGCTATATTGAGATATAGTTGTTCTGAAATTCTGTTCCTCTTTGGTTTCTCTGGTTCTCCAGGCCTACTCTAGGTGGATTGTTAACCTCCTCCTACAGGCAACATCAGGAGTCTCTGAATGCTGAACGTGAGCGGAGGCGCCTGGAGAGAGAGGAGAGACTTCAGCGCATTGAAAGAGAAGAGAGAAACCATTTCAAGTTTGTGGCCTTTCTCAGCATTCATTTTGATGCAGTGTGTGTTTTCACCCAGGGCTACATTATTTCATGAATATGACAAATACATCAGCGTTTCCAGCGTCATCTTGGAGATGGCCATGAGAAACATTTTATCCAGCAGTTTAGAAAAGCAGCCGAGGCCTGCATCCAGTGGTGTAGTGGAGGGTATACACAGGTATACGGCGTATACCCACTTCTTTATCAGTCGGCTTTGCGTATACCCACTTCTCCAGGCACCACTACACCACTGCCTACATCCAAATTTTATCAGATATCTGGGAGTTTTCCTGAGTGGACAAGTTATTGCTTCTTATTATGGCAATTCAAAGATCAGACAGTGAATAATCATGGTGGGCTGCAGGAAGACAAATGCTTGTTCTCTCTTTATGCTTGTCAGTCCTACCATATACTCAGTCTTTTAGTCAGCCTCTTCTTTTGTATAATATCAGATTAAAACACCAGCTTGAATGGTTGCTACTTGATTAACAATAAACATTAAAAAAAAACTATATGTAAACAATATTTAACCCCATGAACTCCAAAATGTATTTTGTTGACATATAAAAGGCATTATTTTTCACTTTTTACATGTTTGCTCATGTTGATTTTCTTTTTTGCAGTCGGGATTATGTGGACAAGAGAGAAGAGGTCAAACAAGCTCGAGAAGAAAGGTAAATTCCAGAGTGACTTAATATACTATACTATACTATACTATACTATAATTAATATAATATAATAATAATAATATAATATAATATAATATAATATAATATAATATAATATAATATAATATAATATAATATAATATAATATAATATAATATAATATAATATAATATAATATAATATAATATAATATAATATAATATAATATAATATAATATAATATAATATAATATAATAAATAGTCACAC
>NW_015633151.1:1252136-1258728 GCF_001515625.1 Sinocyclocheilus rhinocerous
TAAACTCCTAATTTGCTGCTTATTAATAGTTAGTTAGGTAGTTGTTAAGTTTAAATATTGGGTAGGATTAGGGATGTAGAATATGGTCATGCAGAACATGTGCTTTATAAGCTGTAATAAACAGCCAGTATGTTAATAATAGGCATGCTAATAAGCACCTAGTTAATAGTGAGAATTGGTCCCTATATTTAAGTGTTGCTAATACAATATTATAATGGCTCTCTGGAATATTTGATCCTGATTGGTCAATCATGGAATTAAGTGGTCAAATATTTTTGTATAGTGTACAATGAACTGTACCGTATATTTGGCTATTGTTCATGGCAGCTTATTGGTCCTATCGGTCTCTCCTCTTGTGGCTTAAACCTTTACAGTAGCTACTAACTTGGAGGACTTCAGTATTACTTTGTAATTTTAGTAAATTAGTATTGTAATGTTGTTTCAATGGTTGTTTTGTTGCTAAAGTAAGTATTATATTTAAAAACATCCTTATGTTTCTAACATTGTAATGATGGACAGAAATTTGTTCTACTTTCTTTATCATGACTTATATCAGACAATTATTTCTCATACAGTATCGCAGAAGATTTCTATCATATTGGATAAATTACTGCGGTCCAATGCAATTATGTCATAAAGCCTTGTGCCGTGTTTAATATCAATTATCAGCACAATGGTAGTAATACACCTTGAAAACATTTATTGTACTGAGCAGCAGATGGGAAGCGTGTCGGCACGCGCTGCAGGTGAAATATGGGCGTCAGGGCCCCTTTATGCCTGCTGTAGATTAAGACCTTTAAAGACGGCAGGACAAGGTGTGTAATTGTCTTTAGACATGGGCTTTTTCCATTTACAGTAAATGTTAAAAACATGCATCCTTGCAAGTGGAAATGTCTTTGCATTTATCCAAGATCTTATCAAAAGTCACGGTCTTCCAAACTTGATTTGATGTGAAACTTACAGTATAGTATAATGATGTTATGGAATTAAAGGATAAGCCAACTTCAGGTGATAAAAAGAAAATGTTATATAGTTATGAAACATCTGGTTCTTGTTTTTAGTAAATGTTTTATATTAGAACTGGCACATATATTTTGGGTTGATAAGACAGGAGCAGACAGCATCTGTTTTGACACCTGTTAAGGGAGAGTTATAGGTTAACATAGTGGGAGGATTTGGTGTGGAAGAATTTGGAAGTGAAGTTTGTTTATGTACAAAATTGCAATCCATATTCTCTTGCATGCTGATTGCACTGAAATTGTCTTTGTTTTATTTATCGGTCCACAAGTACAATTCCCCACAATACAATGCAAATATTAATCATTAAATCATTAAAATCATTACAAAATCATTACAAAATCTGGTTTAAAACACACATGCCATACAAATGTAATCTTGTGAGTATGCATATCTTAATCACTACTTTCAAAAGTGTTTTTAGAAATGAATTATTAATTAATAAATATAATACGTTTTAGGGGAGTGACGGCACATGACATTTTGCAACTTTTATTTATTTATTTGTTCATTTATTTTTTTTGGTTGGACCGTAATATTTTTCAAAAATTAATAAGTAAAGCTGTTTTGTTGAAATTATATTATTTTTGTAATTATTTTTTGTAAGGATTTTTTTTTATGATATCTGCACAGTATCAAAGTGAATTTTAAATTCAGAAATTACAAACATACTCATCATAGAACAGGTTTATTTAGGTCATTTAATGGATAAGTTAAATTTTTACATTAAGTAAAACATTAAGTTACATTTTCTTTTTGAAGTCAGACATGAAAATGAGCTTTGCGTAATTGCCCTGATACATAATGTTTTTTAGTGACTTTCATCGTTTTATGTGATGTATGCAGATATAAGCAATTGGAGCGGCTGGCAGCAGAGGAAAATGAAAGGGAACGGCCAAGGACGACACAGGGGCGAACAGAAATCACCCTCAGCCTGACTTCACGAACCTCCAGCAGCTCCTTGTCTCGTTCTGCCACCCCTTTGACTGTAGAGGCTCAAGAGGATAAACGTTCTGTTCCACATCCAGCACGAGGTGAGATTCTTCTGTGTACAGTAATACGTGTGGCATTTCTGGAAAAATCTCTGGTCCTAATTTTTCCTCCAAAGTATGGAATCAAGCTGTTACCACACAAATGTTTTGTCAAGAAAACAATGCAAAGCCACTAGGGAAGTTAGCCATTAGGAAGAACTACATTTATTTGAGGTTTATTGACCTCAAATATTAACCACAATTTCAGAAATTGGGTCAGTGGTCAGTCAGCCTTTCATATACAGCCACATCTGAAGCTGAAGGGCTGGAGTTGGTATGAATGGGCTGAACAACTGGAGCCTGGTCAATCACTCAGTCTCACTGTAAAGTTTCCGACTAGCTTGAGACACACATATTCACATGAGAATCGCACAGCTGGGTACCCAATGTTTCAATCTTCTAAGTTTCATTTTAATTTTAGTCGCCTTTTAATCTTAGTTCTAGTTTTTCCATGAGAATTCCCATTCTCAATGGCAGCTCTTAGGAAATGAGTAAGTATACAATTTGAACTGTGTAAAGGGGGAATATTTCTTTTCATGTTTTTAAAGTTTTAAAGTAATAGTTCACCCAAAAATGAAAATTCTGACATTATTTACTCATCCTCATGTCATTCCAAACTCATATGACTTTATATCTTCTGTGGAATGCAAAAGAAAATATTTTAAAGAATGCTTCAGATGTTCTACAAAACAGCATTTGACCCCATGGACTTTTTCACATTCCTTATAGTCATTTTCAAAATGTTCAAACATTTTCAAAATCCTATAGTCATACAGGTTTGCAATGTCATAAGGATCAGTAAAAGATGACAGAATTTCAGTTTTTGGTGAACTATACCTTTAAAAAATCTCCAAAAAAAGAACAGTCCACTTGCAAAAATGTAATTTAATAAAATACATGAGATATGACTGCCAATTAAAATGTTTTTATTACAGTTAGGAAATGTAAAAAAAATTATGTATTTTCCATGAATATTTGAGGCAGCGTAACTGAGTGAGTGGTTAAAAGCATTGGTTTGTAACCAGTAGGTTAAAGGTTTAAACCATACAGGATGTGGGCTTTGAGCAAGATGCTTATTCCTAGATTACTCTGTGAACAACAACAAAAAACAATGTGGTGGTGTGACAGAACATTTTCTAGAATAACAGGATCATATTTGATTATAGTACAAAATCAGAGGGAAAGAAACACTTCCATCAGCTGTGACATAATAATTGAATGGAGTGGCTTGAGGTTGTCCATTCAGTGAGGCACTAGTTATATCACATTCATGTGGTTTCTGAAGGCCAGAGCATTGGTCACACACTGGTCAGTGAATAAAAGCATGACCAGCCGTGTGTAAAAGGATAGCAGTGTGGATCTGACTGTGGTTTCAGAGGTCTGAGCTCCTCCCAGAGTATAAATGGAAAATATGGGACAGATTAACTGGAAAAATAAGAAAAAATACTTATTAAGAATAGGATTTGTGTGTGTGTGTGTGTGTGTGTGTACTGGTTTATATATCCTGGTGGGGACTTAAACCTGACTACACACCTTAATATATTTTCATAATTAAAGTGTAATATATTGTATACTCTATACTATCTGTATACTATATCCATAATATTTTTCCATAACAACGCTCAGTCATTCAGCTTTTATATTTTTCCTGTGTATTCAAATAAAACGTTTGATGGTAAGGTCGTGTGGAATTTTGTTTTGTTATTCCCTATGCTCCTGCAGGATCACATTTCCTGTATTTATTTGCTTTTCTGAATGTGGAGGAGTAGATGTGGTTAATGTTGTGTAATGTGTAATGTTATGGGGGTTACCGTAACACAGACGCAGGGAGAGGGGGATGTGGATGTGCAGACGGCATGTGAGGGCTGAGGGGTGCGTGCATTGTATGCATGCAAAGTTTGTGCACTCTTCCTTAATCAGATTTTTGGTCTTGTTTTCCAGTAAAAACATCTATCTTTAAAGTAATATTAATTTAGTTGGTAAGCAAAATTTTGTTTACTGAATCACTCACTCAACCAATGTGTTCAAAAACACACACACACACACATCCAAAGTTCTGGCACAAAACTCTAGATGGCGCAGTCCGATAGGTCAAACTCAATCTGACATATTGACATCATTATCAGATGGTGCAGCTGATTGGTTCTTTTTGTATCAGAAGCCAAAGAGCTTGCTGCTTAATATTTAAATACTTGGCTAGTGCTTGTTGTAGCAGTTGCAGCGTGCTTCAGAAACCCTCCACCTTCCCCAGCTCCACCTATACAGATCTGCTACGAGGTGATTCATGTATGCTATATGGGGGTTATTTCTTCTACGTTATATGTACAGTAGCAGTATTACTTACATGCTCACAGCAGCATGCTGTGGATATTTTGCCAGTAGCAAGTCTCAGTACTTGCTCTGCCGCAGCAGCAGCAACAGCGTAGCACATCTATTCCGCCAAGACCAAACACATTAACATTGTTATTTAAATTACCATGCCAATCCCTCTGAGAGTTGTCATGACAGAAATATATTGATACTCTGTAGAACAAGAACCTTGTTTCATCATTAGCTACATGGAAGTTGGGCTTCATATCTGGAATGTTTACCAAGCCAATCTTTCCCCCCCCTCAGGAACTGAGTCTGAATCAAGCCATCCCGTGCAGGCAGCAGTTGCGTGGCCTTCCTCAGAGCCTCCCTCGGCCTCAGTGTCTGCGCTGGTCTCGCCCTCCAAACCAGAGGAACAGAGACCTGTGGAACCATCAGACATCACTCTCTCTCTGTCTCCAACAAACTCTGAGCCGGAGAGACCTGAGACAGAGGAGAAAGCAGAGGAAGCTGAAGCTGAAGAGTGTGAAGAACTGGTAGTGAGTGGAATGAAAGATGAAAAGAAAGAAGAAGCAGAGGGAAACTTTGAGGAAGAGACTAATGAAATGGGTACAGAGGAGTGTGTGAGAGAGCAGATGTTAGAGAGGGATGTAGAGGAGAGTGCCGTCCTGAGTGAGAAAGAGAGGCAAAATGAGGAACTGAATGAGAAAGATAACTGCTCTGCCTCCAGCATCTCCTCAGCCAGCAGCACTCTGGAGAGAGAAGAACGAGAGGAGAAACACGTCAGTGACAGTGACTCAGGTGAGAACAACTCATACACAAGTCAAATTCTGTGAGTGAGTGCAACACAGAGGGTCTGACATTCACCACGGGGTTCATAGTATACATTTATCTCTGCCAAGTATTTCTTATCCACCATGAAACTTTTTATTTTATTTTATTTTATTTTATTTTATTTTATTTTATTTTATTTTATTTTATTTTATTTTATTTTATTTTATTTTCCTCCAAAAAACATTCTAATGATGTTTTCTACTAACCCTAACCTAACAATACACTAATAATCTACTGAGATGTAGTTAACATGTAGTTGCATATTAATGAGACTTATATTTATGTGTTATATGTTGATATGTAGTTGCAAAGTTACTTTTAGTTGGCAGAATGTCTAAAGTGGACTATTGAAATAAAATGTAAGACATTTTCCTTGCATACTTGCGTCTACATCTAAAACTGCACCTGTCACAAGGTGCAGACCAATAGTACGGTGCCCGGGAGCTGACATGTTCGGTTCACTTGTTTTGTCATGGCCACGACATAATAACTCGTGGGAACGTGATAATATGTTGTGGCCATGGGATATTAATTTGAGGGAACGTCATATTAACTCGTGGGAATGTGATAAAAAAATTCCAGTCAACAAAATCAAAGCTTTATTGGCATGTTGAGCATTTACAGTAGGATATTATTTACAAAAGTATTCAGAACGTTAAGTAAAGAGATCGAAATGAAGGGAAAAAATGAATATAAACAAATATAAAAATATAACCAATAATAATAGGCTAATAATAATAATAATATACATATAATATGGAAAAAAGCAGACCAATAGTACGGTGCCCGGGAGCTGACATGTTCGGTTCACTTGTTTTGTCATGGCCACGACATAATAACTCGTGGGAACGTGATAATATGTTGTGGCCATGGGATATTAATTTGAGGGAACGTCATATTAACTCGTGGGAATGTGATATTATGTCGTGGCCACGAGATCATTTTGTCGAGGTAACGACATCCTTATTTCGTGGCCTCGAGATCCTATGTTGAGGGAATGACATCCATTTCTCGTTTAATGCGTAAACAAACCTGCGTGACCATAGCAACCCGGGATTATCAGAGATGGATTCATTAATATTTTTTATTTGAATGCTGACCATCGCACATAATACAGTCCGGTAGCCAAGACCTATGGTTAATATAATAATGTAATAATTTCTATAATAAATAATATAATAATTTCTTAATTCAAAAGAAAATATTAATGAATCCATCTCTGATAATCCCAGGTTGCTATGGTCACGCAGGTTTGTTTACGCATTAAACTCGTGGCCACGAGAAAAATATGTTGTTCCCTCAACATAAGAAGTCATGGCCACGAGAAATGGATGTTGTTCCCTCAACATAGCATCTCGAGGCCACGACATAAGGATGTCGTTACCTCGACAAAATGATCT
>NW_015633151.1:1262297-1270892 GCF_001515625.1 Sinocyclocheilus rhinocerous
ATTTAATATTTGTATATTATTATTATTACATTAACTTATTAGGGCTATATTTTTATATTTATTGTTATATATGCTTATTTCCCCTTTCAATTTGTGTATCGCTTTACCTAGTTAACGTTTTTGTATACTAGCATTTGCTAGCCTACCATATATTTTGCAAATAAATGCCTGACAATTATGCTAATAAAGTTTTGACTTTATGATTATATTTATGCCCATGTGTGATGATAAATGAGCGTGTTGTGTTTTCATTAACAAAAGAAACTATGTGAATTATTAATTCCTCAACGAAACACTATAGTATTTATAATTATGGTCTATTAATTAGCCGAAATAAAATGAAATATATGTTCAATTTAAACTGCATTCCAGCAAAAATTCCAGTCAGCATAATCAAAGCGTTATTATATCACGTTCCCAAGAGTTAATATGACGTTACCTCAAATTAATATCTCATGGCCACAACATATTATCACGTGTTCTTATGTCGTGGCCACGACAAAACTAAGTGAACCGAACATGTCAGCTCCCAGGCACCATACAAAAGTGACTGTCCTCGTGTTATTGATTTCGTGCCTTGATATTTTGCAAGGATTATTTCACATATGTGGAAAATGGAGTTCTGGGAGAAAATCATCCTAGATAAACCTATGACGGTCAAAAAAATGTTGTAAAAGTTAGAAGAGTCACAGATGTTTTATTTAGTAGACACGTGTCTTTTATTTGAAGCATGCACATCACTTGCATCAGCAAGAATCAGACAGACAGAGTTATTAGAATTTTATTTAAGTGATGCATTATGTTGCAGTTCATAAATTTACCAGCCAACTGGTGTTTTTATTCACATTGGTTTGCCAAGCATCAAATGATATATTTGTTTTTAAAATAATAATAATGCAAACAACAGTTTCATGGTCAGAAAGAAATATTTATGGCTAGTTTTGTTCCCAGTTTAAGGCTGTTTTCCCAGTTTACCCATCATTGGCAGATAAAATGAAACAAAATATAGTTTCCTAGTTTACTTGTCATTGGCAGGTGTGACAAAAAGTTTTGGACAGTGGCTACACATTTTCATTGTAAGCTAAATCCTTTTAGCAGTGAAAATTCATTCCAGTTTCAGCATTTCTGTTTTTTCCTTTATCAGTGCCAGATTACAACATAAAAATAGACATGTTTTGTAAAGATGGACTATAAATTTTACATATTGTTGAAACTTGTTCTGAATTTGTATCCTTAGGCCAGTGGACAGACTGTATGAATACAGCGGATGTGAACGATCAGTGCAACAAAGTTCTTAACAGCAAACGCTTCATGCTGGACATGCTTTATGCTCAAAACAAGAAGGCAGAGGAAGATGAGAAAGAAAAGGAGAATGAGAAAAAGTGTTCAGGTCAAGATTCCACTGTGACCAGCCTTGCTTGTCGCATCTCCACTCTGGAGGCGCAACGGCAAGCTTGTGACGACAACATGAAGAAACTGGAAGTGGAGCATCTGGATAACCAGGGTAGTGTACGGGCTGTGGCTGAGAAATTTGGAGATTTGGTGAAAGGACTGGTATCGCCTCATGAGGTGGAGCATTCTGGGAAGGAAAAGCATCAAGCACAGGGAAAACCTCTGCCGGCTCCTTCACCAACACCCCCTAAAAAGGAGTCAGACCACATATGGGACCAGCTGATGGCCACACCACGGGAGCTACGTATCAAAGAGCTGGACTTCACGGACTTGGGAGAGGAGGATGATGTAGACATTTTGGATGTTGGTAATGTGATCGGGTCAAGTGACCTCACGCCACCTCCTCCCCCGCCTCCCTGCTTGCCCAGCCTTCCACCCCCGCCACCTTTATTTGGATGCCCTCCACCTCCCCCTATCCCTGGCATGATGATGCCCCCTCCACCACCTTTTTTGGCTTCAGTACCTCCCCCACATCTCGGATCTCCTCAGCTTATTCGAGGAGAGCCCCCACTCTTCCAGAAGAAGAAGAAGACCATCCGGCTGTTTTGGAATGAGGTCAGACCTATAGACTGGCAGTACAGCAACCACAAGAGATGCAGGGAGTCACTGTGGTCCAAACTTGATCCGGTCAAACTGGACACAGCCAAATTGGAAAACCTCTTTGAGACGAAATCCAAGGAGCTCCCAGTTACAAAGGTACTGTTAAATTACCTCTTTTCAGTATCTCTTCCAAATTTTAGTCATCAAGTCTGCTTTTTTGTTGTTTACATCCTCAAGATTATTGGTTTACTTAATATTACACAAGTTATTTCCTCATCAGTGTCATTATAGTTAGTGGTAGATCCAGAGTTATCCATAAGTATAGACCAGGGTAGGGTTGCACAAGCCATTTGGATGGTCTTACTTAAAATGGGATGTAAAGGTCACACTACACCATGGTGTCCAATCCTGCTCCTGGAGGGCCACTATCCAGCAGAGTTTAGCTCCAACCCTAATTACACACACCTGAACCAGCTAATCATGGTCTTACTAGGCATACAAAAACTTACGAGCAGGTGTGTTGAGGCAAGTTGGAGCTAAACTCTGCAGGACAGTGGCCCTCCAGGACTGAGTTTGGACACCCCTGCACTATGGTCATAGTAACTACAAGTTATTGTATGGCTGATGTTTCAGACTTCATCGATTTCTTGCTGGAGTGCCGCTAAGAACTCATTTATTCACATAATTTTATTTCTCTAAAAATGTAAATGAGTTTAAATGTCAATATTAGTGGTTTCGGGGAAGTCGTGGCCTAATGGTTAGAGAGTCGGACTCGTAACCCAAGGTTGCGGGTTCGAGTCTCGTACCGGCAGGGATTGTGGGTGGGGGGAGTGAATGTACAGCGCTCTCTTCCACCTTCAATACCACGACTGAGGTGCCCTTGAGCAAGGCACCGAACCCCCAACTGCTCCCCGGGCGCCGCAGCAAAAAATGGCTGCCCACTGCTCCGGGTGTGTGTTCACGGTGTGTGTGTGTTCACTGCTGTGTGTGTGCACTTTGGATGGGATAAATGCAGAGCACTAATTCCGAGTATGGGTCACCATACTTGGCCACATGTCACATGTCACGTCACATTTCCGTCCCATGTTTTATGCAAATTTTTGGATGCCGCATGAAAATACTAGATGAAAACGCTAAGAGGTGCATAAAATCTTAAAATGTGCATAAAAACTTACTGTATGCACTTAATTGAGGTAGATAACGTTTTTAAACAATAAGAAAACGAAATTCCTCAATGCACAACAAAAAACTTATGTGACTTTGCTTCAGATAATATGATTGGATAACTGGACTAACCAGTGGACCAATCCCATTGCATACCTTCTCAAATGTTGTTTTAGTCATTCTGAAATGCCTGAGCCAAAGTCTGTAATTAAAATGGTTTGGTTTAAATATCTCCCAAAACTGTCCCACACAATTGCATTTTCAAACATCATATATCCACCTCCAAATGCAAGATAACATAACAGCGTTTTTTATTGCATTTCGTCTGCACGATCTGATGTGCAAGTAATTTATTATGTAGGAAAGCAGAGCTAAAGTGGCTTCCCCAGTTGCAGCAATTTCCAATTTTATTATTGATAATTTGACCCTGCTTTACAGGAAGTGACGATTTTGTTCTCTTGAACACATGGGACGGAAACTGTTCTTTGCTCATTGATATAGTTGAGTTGCCTTTAACTTTATTATATTAAAGCATTATTTATGGAGGTTTTTTGTAATTGTTTTTAAACAATGTAGAGATCAAAACACCTCAACAAATGAAAAACAATGCCCTCACTGTAACAATGAATGAATGAATGATGTTTTTCATTAATAAAATTAAAAACATCAGTGCACAATTTTCCACACCACAATCTGTCAAGCACATCTTACCAGCAAACATACACTCATTCACATCCTTCTCTTCACTCTCTGAGGCAGAAGTTTCCAAACACATCCTTTCTAATCATTCTACTACTTGTCCGCTTGATCCTATTCCATCTCATCTCCTTCAAGCCATTTCTCCTGCAGTTGTACCTGCACTCACTCACATCATTAACATATCCCTTCACACTAGTGTTTTTCCCTCAACATTTAGACAGGCTCGTATAACCCCACTACTTAAGAAACCCACCCTTAACCCATCTCTTTTAGAGAACTACATATTATACAATTAACAAAAGCAAAAAAGACCTCTAACACTAGCTTGCTCTATTCTTTTTCTATTCTATCTGTTTTCTTTTTATTTATTATATTATTTAAAAAACCCTTGCTACGTGTACTGTGTTAAGCTAACTGAGACTTGTTATAGCACTTGTATATCATTGCTCTTTTGATTTTGATTGCTTCCATTGTCCTCATTTGTAAGTCGCTTTGGATAAAAGTGTCTGCTAAATGACTAAATGTAAATGTAAATGAATGAATGAATGAATCAATGAATCAATCAACAAACAAACAAACAAACAAACAAATAAATAAATAAATATTTAGGTTTAGGTCTTATCAGTATAATCAACTTATGGAAAAACTGTTGTATCAGCTTGTTTACATCAAACATAATAATGTAAGTTTTATGAACTCTTTTAACATTTTCAGTTAACCTGAGCATTAATAATACATTAAAGTGATGTAGAACTTTCTTAGTTTATCTAATGTGTTTATCAGTTTGTTGAAAAAACTGGAAAGGTTATATAAAGTTACTTTTGTGTACCAAAATAAGTTGTATATATTCACTAAAATGGAAGAAACTTTACAGAACACTAATCACTAATCTAATGGTGACTTTACAAAAAATATGATCAAAAACACTACATGAAGCTATTAACTCTAAATAACAAATATTTATTTTATTTTATTTATGTCACCATTTTTTGACCAAAAACTAATTACTCAGATCATTTGTGGTCAAACTATATATATATTGCTCTACTTTGGTTTTACCTGGCTTTTATCAGCACATGTGAACACAAGCTATAGCTGCTAGGAAGTTACTTTGATCTTTTCTGGGCCTTTCTTCTGTAACACATGGTATGAATTCTGACACCTTCCGTTTTCCATGTGCGGCCTGCACAGCTCTTTCTTATGACATGATCGCACGTGTTTAAAAAAGAGCTGCAGAATGTAGGTCAGAATGGTAATAGGTTGGTTGATTGGCTATGATGGATTCCTTGTATTACCTAAAAGCTTCATCAAAGGTGCTTTCTGGGATCCATAAATCCTGCTGCCACTCAAAACAAAGTCAAGTCACAAGTCATAGCTTGGCTGAAACATTCTTAACCTAATCAATACAGCCTGTTACGAGGATCTCGAAATTTGTGTGTGTGCTATACACTGAAACATGAACTGCACCGTCATTCAAGGTTGTAAAACAAAGTTAATTGTATTCTTTCATGTGCATTATTTTTCATGTACAGAGATAAATCCCTGACCTGATAGAATGAACACTGATGTTCACCATCACAGGTTTTAAGTGTTGGAGATGAATTGATGTTCTTAGATGAAGATCTATCATATTATTTGGCTTGTTTGCTTTAAGATGGTGTCTCAGAAATGTGGCCTGCATAGGGTTTCCTCTCCTCTCTGCTCCGAGCAATCTTTTCCAGCTGTTTTTCATTTTCAACCCATTCTCCCTCCCTTTTTCCTCTGAGCCCCTCCTCTCCCCCTCTTAGGCAGCAGACGGAGTACCATCATGGCTCTGCTCCTCCAGAAATATTCTCCATCAAAGTCCCAAAATAGCCCTCAGGTGCTTGCGTGCCTTTTTGGCGAGTAAACATTAAATATATCCCGGTTTTGTATTCATATCTCAGGAAGCCATTTTTGGGGTAATTATCCACATTAAAGAAATGCCTTTCCTATTCAGCTCAGTGGCCAGCGTGAGAGTAAGAACAGACTGAAAGATCCGTATTTCATTTTAGGTGTGGGAGAATAGATGTGTATCGTGATGCAGGCTTGTTGTGGGAACTAGAAACTTTTATTTTATTATTATTAATGTTGAAAACATTTGTACTGCTTAATATTTTTGTGGAAACTGTGATATGTTTGTTTCAGGATTCTATGATCAGATTAATGCATCCTTTTCAAAAACGTCAAAGCTAATTTTCAATAGGAGCTATCTTTATTAATAAACTGCATATTTGAAGTTTACACAACTACATTCTTGCCTAAAAAGTCTTAAAACGACATTCTGTGAAACATAACCATAAGTAGAACCATAAGTAACTGTTTTATCTAAACAGTTTTTAAGCTTAGGCAACATGTGTAATGGTATTATTTAATTGTGTCATAAAGTGAGATAATATTACTTAGCTGATGTGTAAAATGTTAGACATGATATTAGGACTCTTAAAATTTTAAATGGCACATTTTTACCACAAAATATTATCCTTCAAAACATATGAATTGAGATCTGGTATTAAAAATCACAAAAATCGTAAGATTTTCCTGTGATGCATGTGTGTGAACCGTTTGACATTGTTAGAATACAAATTCACTGGGCAAAGTCATAGACTACGGGCATTTGTTTTGTTTTGTTTTGTTTTGTTTTTTGTCTGAATACAGTTCTATTTTGTCTAGTGAAGCCAACCAGAAAACCTTGATGTCTTGACCACTCAAAGTATAGTCAATATGAATAACTCTGATGATCTGTTTATATATCTGATTTCAGAAAACGGCAGCAGATGGGAAGCGTCAGGAGATCATCGTTCTGGATTCCAAAAGAAGTAATGCCATCAACATTGGCCTGACGGTCCTGCCGCCTCCTCGCACCATCAAAACAGCCATCCTCAACTTTGACGAGTACGCCTTGAGCAAAGAGGGCATAGAGGTAATACTGCACCGGTTTAAAATCACATTCCGTTTTGCAAATTATGCCAAATCAACCGCAAGTAATGAAGCAAATTTGACATGATGAAATTATTAAGAAAAGCTACAATAAAACTCAATGCATACGTTTCAATTATAAAGCTAGTACAATGCATGGTTACACTTTAATCCAGAGAATGCCAGACAGGTTACCATGCAGAAAACACATCTGTACTTAATACCAACCTTGTTTTAAGTCCACGTGAGTCACATATTCCTTGAACCCCTCTTCGGTTCACTTTCACTCTCTTTCTTTCTCTTTCTCTTTCTTTCTCTCGTTACATCAATCATTCAGGCATTTATGATCATCCCTAGACTGCTACATGAAAGCATATTTTTACCAAAATACACGGTTTTCTACAACTGTCTTCAACAAGACAGAGACATACAGACTCAAGTTGGCAAACCAAAAGCATTGAGTCAAAGCTCGTGTCCAAAATAACTCAACCTCTTTGCCCTGAGAGCATACACATTTACTTTGGATTTCCGCAAAACCAATAGATTTTACCCTTAAAACTAATGTTTAGCAAGTTGGTTTGGCCGGCGACTCTAAATATTATGTGGATTTCCTGCAAAAACTGAAGCATTTTTGGCAGCAGCCATGTAATTCATCTCAAAGATTAAAGGTTAGAAAAATGCTTCATTTAGGCTGTTACAGCCCATGATACAGATCTGAGGTAAATGTCTCAATATCAACATGTGAATAATGGAGTTCCCATTTTCTCATAAAATCTGTAATTTTTTATCTTTCGTCATGGGAAAAATGGATTAGAGTGTTTCTCTCCACCCTTTATGTCTCTACAGAGAGCGTTATATTCTCACAGACAACCGCAATTTATGTTTCTCAAGATTTTATCAGAAATTTTGTTCTGGTCAGGAGAAATTACCTTTTCTATTCAATTATTCAGTTGTGCAACGGCGGGATATGCCCGTAGCAGATGAAATAGCAATGAAATAGTCATCATTTCCCACATTTTTGAGTAATGCAGTGTCTTTCCAGGTGTTGTTATTCATCAGCGCTCACATGATTGATGTAGCGAATGCCTTTCTAGGGGTGAATCCCCATATACAATGGTTTCTGACAGTGATACTAACACTCCCTGCTGGGTCTCGTGCTCTTTCGTAGAAAATCCTGACAATGATTCCTACGGAGGAGGAGACGCAGAAGATTCAGGAGGCCCAGCTGGCGAACCCTGACACTCCGCTGGGCAGCGCAGAGCAGTTCCTCCTCATTCTGTCCTCCATCAGTGAGCTGTCCGCCCGCTTGCAGCTTTGGGCCTTTAAGATGGACTATGACGCTTTAGAGAAGGTCGGCCTCATGTTCTGTTACCCCACTTAAAGGTGCTGTATGTAGGATTGACACCGAGTTGTTGAACTAGGTATTGCAGTCCAAATTAAAAATATTGGAGAGGGTTTTTTTCACCCGGTCCCTCCTCCTCAGACTTGATGCACACGCAGGTTGCCAGATTGACGACACCAACACTTTCGTTTGCCAGCCTCCATGACTGAAATTAAATACGCTGTGTTTCCCGCCAACTGGCAACCCGGGTGCCGAAATACAATTGGGTAAACTGGCAGTGGGCGGGTTTCACAAACCAAAACAGAGACCGACATTCCGGCTCGGAACGCACATTTTCAAAGGAGAATAACTGACTGTAGCATTGTTTTTCAGATAAACAAATATGTTAACTTAGCATGTTTCTTAAATATAGGGCTGGACAATAATTCAGTATCAATATGTATCGCGATATAATTTTTTTC
>NW_015633151.1:1273152-1288371 GCF_001515625.1 Sinocyclocheilus rhinocerous
TGGACTGAAATACGCTGTGTTTTCCGCCAACTGGCAACCCGGGGTGCCAAAATACAATTGGGAAAACTGGCAGTGGTTGGGTTTCACAAACCAAAACAGAGACCGACATTCCGGCTCGGAACGCACATTTTCAAAGGAGAATAACTGACTGTAGCATTGTTTTTCAGATAAACAAATATGTTAACTTGGCATGTTTCTTAAATATCTGCAAACATATTATGGTATTTTTATGCTTTAGTAGAGTCAAAAACTTACATACAGCACCTTTAAACAAATTAAATTACATCATGGTGGTTTGGAGTCAATTGTTTTTGACCTCTCCTTTACTATATTGTCAGCACTAGTGGGTTGTGGCCCAAAATTGGGGTGGCAGGTCTGGTCTGATGGATAGCAGAAAGAAATCAATGCTAAATGTAATTAATAAAGTGCAATTAACTAATATGATCATGTATAATTTGGATCAGACATACTGTATACAGTTTGCTTGACATGTCCTCATCTTCAAAAACCATGAAACAAACTACTCAAAGGAAAATACAATCATGACTGCATTAAATATGGTTTTAAAATGTGATTACATGAGTTTTATATAATAAATTATTGGCAGAGAACTTGAAATCATAGAAATGTAAAAGTAAATGTACAAATTAAACTATAAAAACACATTTGGTGAGTTTATTTACCTTAATATAAAATATTTTAAACAAATATTTTTGTTTTGTTTTGGGTTTTTTTTTTTAAAGAAGTGTCTCATACTGAGCAAAGCTGCATTTATTTGATCAAAAATACAGTAAAAACTAATAATGTGAAATATTATTACATTTTAAATTTGAATGACTTCAATACATTTTAAAATGTAATTTATTTCTGCTTCTGTCAAAGCTGAATTTTCAGCCGCCATTACTCCAGTGTTCAGTGTCACATGATGTTATTCTAAAATGCAGATTTGGTGGTCAAGAAACATTTCTTATTATTTTCAAAGTTAAAAGCAGTTGTGCTGCTTCATTTCCTGGAGACCATCATACTTTTTTCAGGATTTTTTGATGAATATCAACAGCATTTACAGTATTTAAAAACTTTTGTGATATTATAAATGTATTTGCTGGCACTTTTGATCAATTTAATGTGTCCTTGCAGAATAAAAATATTAAAAAGTATTAATTTCGAAATAATTCTGTATTTATTACTTTACTTCATTACAGTATATAAATTTATTAGCATTAATATATAGCAAATTCCAATGTTTTGTTGTTGTAAGAACAATGTTAGGGCTTTTGGGGTTTTTTATTATAAGATGAACAATTTTTGTATTGTGTTGCAACAGAACAAAATTCTTTCCCAGAGGCTATTTATTTCAAACCCATTCTTTTTCTCTTTCTCAGGAAGTAGCAGAGCCACTACAGGACCTGAAGGAGGGCATGGACCAATTAGAAAAGAATAAGACGCTGCGCTGCATCCTTTCAACTCTGCTAGCTATTGGCAACTTTCTCAATGGGACCAATGTAAGTGCCAGCGAATACTACAGCTCTTCTTTCAACCCCTAATCTCTCCATCTCCATCTGTCTTTCTTTCTGTTTGTCTGCTGTATTCGCTTAGATCTTAATAACGTTAAAAAGGCCGATGGAGATAAACCTGATAAGGTGGTGAGTTTGGCATGAAATTTCTTTTGTTACCGTAAACCATTGAGAGTGGGCAGCAGAACAAAGCCAGCGAGAGTCATGTCACGTCCGTGGGGATTTCTCCATTCCCAGCTCTGTCGTGCCTCGAAGACTTGCAGACAGGATTGAGATTCTGTTAATCATATGTTAATGAAGCATTGGTCAGAATCACTATGGGAGCTGCACATAGACTGTGCGCACGTTCAAAGCGCTTTTATCTTAATGCAACTGATGCTAATCAACAAAACTACATCAGAATAATGTCAAAATTAGGCCTTTTTTTAGGAAATGATTTGATGATGGACCAGATCCAGAGTGACTAATGCTCTCAAGGTGCATGTGATTTTACACATCAGAGCTCATTTCAGCTGTGCATATTTACACATTCAAATTTAATCTGATATAAAATTTCCCTGCTATTCCAGCACACATTACACTTTGTTTTTTTCCCCCTTTCTATCCTCAGAGACCAACTGTGGCAAATTTACTGCACATATTTAAAGCAATTAAGTGATACCTATTTTTCAGTAAATATGAAATGTATCGTAACATAGCTATCACTCTGAAATGTATAAACAGACAGTTTTGGCAGGAAAATTCCAAAAGTCACATAATGTACACAGCAAGTAAATATTTTGCCTCTATATATAATTATTATAAAAAAATTTAATTATTACAGGCAAAATAAATTAATAAAAAGGGCATAATAAATGGCAAAATACTTTTATTACAAGAAAAATCACAACATTCCAAAATGCATTTATTATTTATTTATTATAACATGATTAATGTGCTAATTTGGTGTGAATTGGTTTTAAAATGAACAAATTTAACACGTGTAGCCTATTATAATGCAGTTATATAAATTCAAACATGAAAGAAAGAAAAAATGACTATGGGTTTTACAATTCAAACAAGTTCAATACACAAAAAGTTAATGTTGTGTTAAATACTGTCTGTTTTGATCAACAAAATTGTTTTGTTAAAAAGCAGTGTTTTGTTACTGAATGAATCCATGGTTTAATGATTTTTAAATGATCTAAATTACAAATTATCTTTTAAAGTGTCATTTCTAAGCCAAAATTGATGTGCAGTTAATTCGATTAATTAATCGGCACATCAAGTAATTAATTAGAATAAAAAATGTAATTGCTTAAAAATGTATACATACATATATGGCTTCCTAAAAACAAACAAGCAATATGTCATCATTATCAATGATAGTGTTTGGGTTTATTTATGGTCTTTTTATTTATGTGATTGTGTTCAGGCTAAAGGCTTTGAGCTGAGTTACCTAGAGAAAGTTCCTGAGGTGAAGGACACCGTTCACAAACAGTCTCTACTGCATCACGTCTGCTCCATCGTCGTGGAGAAGTTTCCAGAGAGTTCAGACCTCTACTCTGAGATTGGAGCCATCACTCGCTCTGCTAAGGTTAGCTTAAGTACCACAGCACCATCACCTTTGATTTTAGTGGACTTTCAGGGGTTTTTTTTAATGTAGTTTTGGGCCTTTCATTATATTTAATATGATATAGAAAAAAAATATATATAGCATCTTGTGCTGAATTGGAAGAACACCTGACCTTTTGTAATCATATGTTCAGGACACAAATGTGCTTATTTGATCAGTGACCTAGAAATAGTGCAGAATCTTATTTTGTCTTTGTAACATTTCTTTGTTTTAAATATTTCAAAGCTTTCAGTTTATTTCCAGATTTAAATTAGATTTTAAATCCCATATTTGCAATATCATCTCAGACGTTTGGACCCCAGTGTACAAACAATGGCAGTGTGCCATGTACAAAAGAAGAAATCAAGGCTTCACAATTCCATGTGTTGTTGCTAAAAGTGAAGCATTGCTTTTGAAGTGAACGGACCAATCATGAGATGCCTTTGTTGATCACCTGTTGTCCTGTCTTCTTCAGGTTGACTTCGACCAGCTGCAGGAAAACCTATGTCAGATGGAGCGCCGCTGCAAAGCATCCTGGGACCACCTGAAGGTCATCGCTAAACACGAAATGAAACCAGCCCTTAAGCAGCGCATGTCAGACTTCCTTAAAGACTGTGCAGAGAGAATTATCATCCTTAAAATTGTGCATCGCCGCATCATAAACAGGTGAGACCTTTAAAGCGATTTGCACAAATCTATTTGCACAAATTTTTTTTTAAAAAGATTAAATTGTTTGAATCTGCTTTTTATTAGATTTCAAACCACCTATGAATGTGGTTTGGATGTGGTTTGCAAAAACGTGGATTGGATTTTGTGTTTTTTGTTGTTCTGATGATCTATATGCCAAAACTTCAGTGTCTTTTTGCTGTCTCTCTGTACTGTGGTGTTGTAGATGTCTGAAGGTCAGGTAAATTGAAAGTCTTTGTGTTTGATCTACAGGTTTCACTCATTCCTGCTGTTCCTGGGCCACCCACCATATGCGATACGCGAGGTGAGCATCCACCGCTTCAGTAAGATTCTGAGTGAATTTGCACTTGAGTACCGTACCACCCGAGAGCGAGTGCTGCAGCAGAAACAGAAACGAGCCAATCACCGCGAGAGGAACAAGACCCGGGGCAAAATGATCACAGAGGTGAGTGTGAACATTTGCGGCACAAGATTACCATACAAGGATCAGTTTATAGAGATAGCCCCCTCCCCCCTCCAAATTTAAATTCTGTCATCATTTACTCACCCTCATGTCGTTCCAAACCTGTATGAATTTCTTTCTTCTTTTAAACACAAAAGAAGATATTCTGAAGAAAACCAAACAGACGGTAGCCATTGACTTCCATAGTATTATTTTGTATTATTTGTTCTAATGGCTTACGAATACTGTTTGGTTTCCCACATTCTTCAAAATATCTTTGTGCTCAACAGAAGAAAGTCATTAAGACAGAAAATTCTGTAATTTATTCACCCTCATGTCGTTTAAACCTGTTTGAATTTCTTTCTTCTGTTGAACGCAAAAATATTTGGAAGAATGTGGGTAACCATACAACATTTTTTAAATATCTTCTAAATGATATGAGGGTGAGTAAATAATGACAACATTTTTTTTTTTTAGATTAACCTTTAATATTAAGGGGAAAGTGGTAACTCTACAGTAAGTTTTAAATTGTTGACATTTCCTATCAGGTTTTATGAATTTCTTTTGTTACCGTAAACCACTGAACAGCATTTATTATAAATCTAGACTGATGTTAATTTATAAAATACATGTTTAACTTTAAGTTGCATAAATCGGTTAATGTATTATGAACAAATGTGAATTAACATTGAACAGTTTATTTTATTAATTAACATTAATAAAAGCTTTAAAAATGTAATTTTTTTTTGTTGTTTATAATACCTGATATAATCTGAACAAATTGAACATTATCGATTAATTTCTAGAGCAATCCTTTTTCAACTTTTTCAGGACATGTTATATCAGCACCATTAAGTTCCATTGTATCTTCTCCAAAATAAATATTTCTGCTAATAACACTATTGATACAACAGATGACACAGTGGATTATTATAAATAAAAAAAAAAGATTAAAAGAAAAAAAATTTGAATATAGATAGAATAGAATAACCATGCCTTTATTCTCATTTTAACTAATATCTTGTTCTTTGGGGTCTTAAAATTTTAACTCAAATATCTGATTTGAAAACTCTTCTATTTTCTTAACACTTTTGTCCCATAACTAATGTACAGAAAAAGCCCTCAGCTTGTTTTCCCTCTCCTTTCCTGAGCCATTTGCAAAAAGGAGTGAACAAGCTGCTTAATTTCTGTGCTTCATCTTTGCACCACAAGAGGGAGTCATTATTCTTTCAGTTGTTTCCAGTGTCTCATTCACACTTGAGACCAGTGAGGTCTGATTCTTATCGTGTGTATGTTCCATTTCTCTTAGTCTGCCCCAGAGTGCTCAGAATAGCCACAAAACATGCTCAGCACTTGCATTACAATAATAAAACATTGTAAACCAAGCAGTCTATTGTCATGGGTTTTGCAGCTCTGGACTTGCCCTGGGTATTTGTTACTCCAGGAGGCCACTTTAATGCCTCTCATGGGGGATGTCATAGCCAGGATAGCCCTTCATGGCATGTTATGCTTGGCGGGGGTCTTCCTCAGTCTAAGAGGGGTGTCTAATTCAATCTCTGTGTGAAAATCCAAACCTTTGGATGTCCCTGTAGGAGTGCTGAATGCAAGCTCTGGCTGTGTAGCGGTAGAGCTGAGGTAAAGGAGGAAGTTCAGTTACACATGTTACTGGAAAACAATAAGCCCAAGTGGATTATGTAGAAACGAGATGTGTGTTTACATTTCTGAAACCTCGTTCTGAGAACACCTTGTAACTGTGTGCTCATGTTAAAGGTTTTTTTTTTTAAAACCACATGCAGTAATACGGTGAATCTCACTGCAATGTGCACAGGTCATTTTAAAACACAAACAAACAAAAGAGGGGGAAAGTAGTAATATTTTGCATAAAGTAAACAAATTTTTTTGCATTGTGACATTGTTTATTGGCAGTTAAGCAAATATCCCCCCCCCTCTAACTTCTCATTATTGTAATGCATTTTTGTCATTTCCATTTTTTAAAGGAACACTCCACTATTTTTGAAAATAGGCTCATTTTCCAACTCCCCTAGAGTTAAACAGTTGAGTTTTACCATTTTCGAATCCATTCAGCCGATCTCCGGGTCTGGCGGTAGCACTTTTAGCTGCAGCTTAGCATAGATCATTGAATCTGATTAGACCGTTAGCATCTCGCTCAAAAATGACCAAAGAGTTTCTATATTTTTCCTATTTAAAACTTGATTCTTCTGTAGCCACATTGTGTACCAAGACCGACGGAAAATGAAAAGTTGCGATTTTCTAGGCCAATATGGCTAGGAACTATACTCTAATAATCAAGGAACTTTGCTGCCACCATGGGTGCGGCAGGCACAATGATATTACGCAGTGCCTGAAAATAGGCTTATTGGCGTCAACATAACCAACATGACCACCTGCTTGCACAGGGAGCGTGCTGGGGACTATTTTCAGGCACTGCGTAATATCATCCGCCAGACCCAGGTATCGGCTGAATGGATTTGAAAACGGTAAAACTCAACTGTTTAACTCTAGGGGAGTTGGAAAATGAGCCTATTTTCAAAAATAGTGGAGTGTTCCTTTAAAGCTGACTCTTGTTAAGTATTGTTTTTATGATAATTTTGTATATTGTTTTTAAAAATTGTTTAAATCAGCAAAAACATCTAGGTCACATTTTAACCCAAAATCTTTGCATAGTAGTAATAATAATAATAAATAAAACTGCATAAATATTGCCATGATGTATACATAAACATTTTGGAATTTGTTTCGAAATCTTGAAGTGCGAAACCAAATGCCAAAAATGTTTTTCAACCCAACATTTCCTGCTCATCTTCTCCACCATGTGACTTCTTTAATTTAATCTCTGTAGAGTGACGAGGAAGAGGATGATGAGGTATGCGTGTATCTGTGTGCTTTTCTGCACTTGTGCATGGATGGGTTTCATGTTTTCTTTCTTGTGACTCCACTGACCTGTAATGTCTAGCATGTATTACCAGAGAATATGCAAGTTGTACTGTATCTAGAGGTCGTAAGGGATTCAGGGATCAATATTCTTTTCCTTTTTTTTTGCGTTTCTCCATGTGGATTTGGACAGAAGATAAGAGCAAGTTAAACTACTATAAATGTAACATGTTGAACAAAGCTGATGCAGTAAAGCTATTTCAATATCAACTCTGAATTAAAAGTCTGCTATTAATAATTCAAAACTATAATAGATGTAGCATTGATTATGTGGAACTTTCAATATGGAGTCTTGATGCACTAATAAACGACTAATGTGTGAATAATATACTAAACCACTATGAATAAAGATGTTTTGGGGTGATATGTATTTTTTGTTTTTGAGTATGGTAAGATTACTTTTAACCATATATTGGAACAATTCATATAAAACATATGTGTCTGAAGTGAAACTAATAGTAAATAATATGGAAATATGGAAAGCACTAATGTTTCGCACAACCAAACAAAATAAGCATAAAAATGCAACTACTCCTACTGTGTCATTTTTATTTATGATAAAATAACGTCTTTATTATTTCTGTCCTCAGAGTGGGAAGTTTGCAGGAACTCCTCTGGAGGGTCAGGAGAGTCAGCCGCAGGGTTTGGGCTACACGGAGGACGCAGCTGAACATGAGCAGATGACTGCAGTACTTCGCACCAGCCTGCAGGGCGGCGACAGTCCGTCCTCTGTACTCCCCGGCCTCCGCACACGGACTCGAGCCACTCGAGGTATATTCATTCATATGTTCAGATACAGATACAGATGCTGACTTGCAGTAGCTGTACGAGTCCTTAAAGAGCTGAAGTCGGCACAAAAATGTTGAAACCAGTTCTCTCCTTCTCATGTCTCATTTCCAGGCCATACGGCACTTTTGTCTGCTGCAAATGAAGACACTTCTAATTGCACAAATGATACAGCGGATGAGATCATGGAACGCATTGTGAAATCAGCCACTCAGGGCCCCAGTCAGCGCACACAGCCCCGCGAGAGGAGACGCTCCAGAGCCAACCGCAAATCCTGTGAGTCTGCGGAGCCACACACAACTGTGCCCTAATCCCTTCAAAGGGTTTACCCTCCAGAGGAAGCGTTTTGAAGGGTATTTGATTTAATAAAATAAATAAATAAATGTATTTGAACTAAATACAGTAAAATGGAAATATTACAAAATATTCTTACAATAAAAAAAAAAATTTAATTTTTCTAATTTTCTAATTTAATATATTTTAAAATGTAATTTATTCCTGTGATGGCAAAACTGAATTTTCAACATCCATTACTTCAGTCTTCAGTGTCACAGTGTCATGATCCTTCAGAAGTAATTCTATTATGCTGATTTGGTGCTTAAGAAACATTTCTTATTATTATCATCAATGTTGAAAACAGTCATCGTGCTTAATATTTTTGTAGAAACCATGACACTTTTTTTCAGGATTCTTTGATATATAGAAAATTCAAAAGAACAGAATTTATCTTTGTAACATTATACATGTCGCCTTTTGGTCAATTTAATACATCCTTGCTGAATAAAATAATTAGTAAAAAAAAAAAAAAAAAAAGTCTATAATATATACTGTAGTAAATAATTTTCATGAATATTTGTAAACCATTACAGTTTAAAAGCTATTTGGATGTTTTAAATTAAACATTTTAAAATATTTTACCACAAACATAATCATCCTTCGTTTTGAAAATAGATGATGATATGTTGTTATTTATTGATATTACGGTATTAGTTTGAATAGTGTCTACTATAATTTAAAAAATAATAGGAGTTTGAATATTTAAAATTCTCTATCTCTTCTCTCTAGAATATGTTTGTGTCATGTGTTTTCTCAACAGCTCTTCGTTCTCTCATTCATTTCCTTTTTAGTCACACTTTATTTTAAGGTCCAATTCTCGCTATTCACAAACCATTAACTACAACTTTTGCCTCAAACTCCTTATTGATAGTTAGTAAGGTAGTTGTTAAGTTTAGGTATTAGGGATGCAGAATATGGTCTTGCAGAATATGTGCTTTATAAGTACTAATAAACAGCCAAAATGTTAATACACTGTAAAAAAAAAAAAAATCTAAAGTTGATAAAAAAGTTTAAGGCAACCAGCTTCAGGAGATTTTTGAGTTTTCTCAACTTCTTGTTTTCAGTTTATACAACAAAAAGTTGAGAAAACTCAAAAATCTCCTCCAGAAACAAGTGTTGAAGCTGGTTTTCTCAACTTTTGATGTTTTAGTGTATATAGTGAGAATTGGTCCCTATACTAAAGTTACCCCTTCTTTTTCTCTACAGTAAGAAGAACACTGAAGAACGGCCTTACGCCAGAGGAGGCGCAGGCGCTGGGATTGGCCAGCAGCTCTGAGATGCAAGTGTGAGACAGCATCCGCTCAGGGTCTCGGCACACACACATCTAAACACTAATGTGCTGGAACAGGTCACTTTAGTTCGAGTTTGCGTTCATCTGGAGCAGGTGCATGTTTCTGGGTTTGTGTTTTACGACGGTTATTGCTGTGGACTATTTGTATTCTCACAGGTGAAAGGGATTATAATCACTAACCCATTATACTTTACTTATCCTGGGATGTGTAGTCAGACCTTACTCCATTTACTAGCTTATGCATTTTGTCCCAAGGTGGTCCGAGAGTATCATTGAAACCACTCAGGTGCATGTTCACTGTTCCTGCGGACTATTAATGATATCCCAAACATCCATTTTAATGCATTTTTGAAAGAGAACAAGCACAGTTGCAGTGCAACTTCCTGATGCACATCATTTATAGACGCTCACACACAGCCTGCAGAATGCTGATTGTCCAGTTCTCCAGTACAGAGACTAATGTCCGTCTCTTACCGCTGCGGCCTTCAGAATGATCCCAAAGAACTGTGTTTGAAGATGACTGGATGCCCTCTCACCATTTTTGTTTGTACTGGCTGTTTGGTTGAATTCAGGTGGCATTGATAGTAGCACCTTCAGCATTCATATCTCATGTAAATCAGCAGCGATTCTTCTCTGGTTCACTGATGTGGTAAAACGTGTTAGTTTTACCTGCTTTTAAAAAAAGCAGGGCTTCTTATGTTACATGTCCAATTACTTTCAGATAGCTTGAAGCTGAGCAAGAGTTAAGGTTCTTTAATTTCTGCTGAAGTCTCCTTGTGTGATCGAAACCTGCTTAACGTTGTTTAACAGATGATCAAATTACTTTGCACACAAATGCAAACTAACTAGAAAGTCGTCTTTCTCTCTCCCCTCCAGCTATGTCATTTCCTCATACGTTATCTCTATAGTAATACATTCATTGCATAACTTGCAGCATGCACAAGTAGGCAATCATCTATTTAAATGTAAGGACTTCTAGCCATATTTGGTTAAAAAAATGATGGCATTATAAAAATGAGTGCCTTGAAGAAATGTGTTTTTGTAAGTATTTGATTATTTGGTCAGGAAAGGAAGACAGAGGGAAAGATTTTAGGGCATTTTAAAGGATTTATAGTTGACACAAAAATGTACAATTCTGTTATTATATTATTATTATAAACTAACCTGGATATAAATTGGATATTTTGATCAAGTTGTGAGTTAAAAGTTATCATTCTAGTGATCAGTGAATAAAAACGTGTTCTGTTTGTCACAGAACATTATATTATGACTTCAAATTATAGCCCACAAGTCATATGCACTACTTGTTTTGTTGCTTTTTCTTAACAATAGGTCAAAGTCCATGTATGTATGGAAAAGAGCTGCATAACGATTCTTCAAAATATTGAACATTTATACAGACCCACAACAGTCATATTGGTTTGGAGAGAGTAAATTACCGAATGTTACGAAGGTGTAGTGATTAAACAGTCAATGCAACCTTTTCATTTTTTTTTTCACTGCGATAAATTTGATCAATCAGCTTTTTTTTGGGGGGGGGGGGATTTGACAGATTTACCAGACACGTCCACGTCCAATAATAGTAGTACCATTCAGCACCTTATCATGTGTAGCATGCAATTTCGAAAGGAATTGGAAAATCGATTATAGAGACTTTTTTCACCTTTTTCCCCTCAAGATTTTTACTCTGAGTATTATGTGGATAAGAGATTAGATACGTGTAAAGTAGAACCTTGATGTAGAGGCTAAATATGAGACAGATGCTGTACAATTGTGTAAATGTCACTTCAACGTTTTTATTTTTTGTTGTGTTCATGTTTTGTTTGTATTTTGTATAGAATAGTGTATTATAGGTCAAAAGCAGTGTTATTCTGTGAAAATTCTAATTTAAGAGAAAATAAGCCATGCATGGTTCAAACAATAACAATGTCAGCAGGCAATGTCTTTATTTTGTGGCTAAATGGATAGAGCCTGTGACGTCTCACCCTGTGAACATAGATTTTGTTTCATGTGTTTACGCAGCACAGACTTGAAACACTGTCATGCACCCATCAGCCCTGCTCAAATGGCCTTTGATATTATTGCACTCGCATACAGTTTCACCCATTGCTTCAAGTGCCATAAAAAGTTGGTTTTGAATAAAAGATCGAGAATGTGAAAATTTGACTTCTAAATTCCAAAAGGAAAAGCATTTACTGTACTTTGCAATAAAAAGCTTTTACAGCAACACCCAGAAAGAATTGGACTCTTTCTTTCTTGGTAACTTGTTATTGTTCTCAGTTGAAAACATGATTCTGTTGAACCAAATTGTTGTGGGAAAAATGACTAGATACATAGACCAAAAATCTACAGAAGTCTGTTTGCTGTGAGATAAACATTCAAAATGATGTCACGTTGTAAGACGTAAAGGCACAGCTGGGAGATGTCACAATATCTGTAAAGTCACAGTTAAATACTTAAGTTTCTTGATATGAACTTGAAATACAGTCACAACTTGGAGATGAGTCACATTTGTGAAGTATAAAGTAGCACTGTGAGATGTAATGTTTCTTGTAATTGCAATTTTACAATTTTCAAGAATTACAAGCAATTAAAAAAAGTACAAGTTTGATATAAAAGTGCAAGATACAAACTCATTCTGGGTCGCAATTACAAGAAAAAAAAATCCAAATGAAAAGTATAGACACATTTGGGAATACAAAGACGCAGTCCCATTTGTGATGTATAAGTAACATTGCGAGACGTAAAGTTGCAATTACAAAAAAACATTTTGAGAGGTATAGTTACAATTCACAAGAAAAAGTTATAGCTGGGAGGTATGGTCATATCTATGGAAGCCCGTTTCCGCCACTGAATAAATTTTTTTTAAAAAGGTTATTGCGACTTTTTATCTCACAATTCTGACTTTTTTCACAGAATTGTGAGATATAAATTCGCAATTGCGAGTTATAAAGTCAGAATTGCGGGATTTAAAGTCACAATTCTGACTTTTTTTCTCGCAATTCGGACTTTATTTCTCAGAATTGCAACTTTATGTCTCGCAATTGCGAGTTTATATCACGCAATTCTGAAGTTATTTCTCAGAATTGCGAGTTAATATCTCACAATTATGACTTTTTAACTCGCAATTGCGAATTTATATATCACGCAATTCTGAAAAAAAAGTCTGAATTGCGAGTTTGTATCACGCAATTATGAGAAAAAAAGTCAGAATTGTGATATAAAAAGTCGCAATTACCTTTTTTATTTTTTATTCAGTGGCGGAAACGGGCTTCCATACATATCAGATAAGGCCCTGTCTACACTAGTGCGTTTTAATTTTAAAACGGCATTTTAAAATAAAAAAAGATCCTCGTCTACACTTGCGTTTTCACTGCATTTCAGAAACGATCTCCGTCCACACACACTACACAACCGAAAATGCATGTCACATGACCATTCATGCAGGTACAACGAGCATGACGTTATTGTTTACATGGTCATCAAGGATACACAGACTGAGCGAATGGGCAGCCACGCCATCGTTTTCAAACTAAAGTGGAGTCTGCCGCGTTTGCAAAAGCCTCCGTTTTCGAGGGTCGAAAATGCCAGAGTAGTGTTAACAACAGGCGTAACCATAGCAAAAGTTATGCGTTTTAAAATGAAAATGCACTTGTCTAAATATAGCCAAAGTCAGATGTAAATGTGCAATTACGAGATAGTAGCAGTTTTTTATAGTCACATTGGGAGATTTCAAGAAAAAACAAATCAATTGAAAAGTATAGCACATGCAATTTACATAAACTCTCCAAGAACAGAGTTGTTAGACATATCACCACCTTTATTTAGGGTCATGTACAGCAGATGGTTCTTTTGCAGTGTCACAGAGCTCCTCTAAAACGAGCTGTGACAACATCGAAACTGATGGAATCTCATTACAATCATAATTGTATGACAATTTTAGTGCAACAACAGACATGTAACATGCCTAATGCAGTAAAGATGTTGGTTGTACAAGACCGTACAAAAACAACCTTGTGTGTTTGTTTGTTTGTTTGTTAGATATATCTATGGCAAAAGTGAGCTTGCATTTGTCCCCATAACTTTTTTAGCAAGGACAGAAAGATGCCATGGAAAAGCAAAAAAGAAAGAAAAAAAAAATCTCAATGGTAGATCAAAAAGAAAAAGCAAATAAGCTCAGATCACAGAAAGGAAATAAAAGACAAAATCCAAAGTCTAGGATTCATGGTAAAATCCAGTGCAAACTATGTCTTTACTGCAAGTTGTATGCCAACTACAAACTAAAGAAAGTGATAAAAGCAAGAGAATATATATTGATTCCTAACCTGTCTATGTCTACACTATAGCTACACAATGTCCCTGAACAATAGGGTCTGCACAGTACTAGAAGAAATTAATTGTAGAAATTTAAAGTTGGGAGGTTTTCCAAATACAAACAGCAAGTCCACACCAATGAACTTTCTTTCATACTGCTCAGATTTAGTATCTCTATAAAGCTGAAGACAGCTGTACTTTCCTTTTTGCAGTTTTACATGTGCACTTTTTAGGGCTGTAATATCAAATGTTAATTCCGAAGCACCAAAAGTAATATTAAAAAAAAAAAATCTGACACTGGTCAAAAAAAAGAAAAAGGAATGACATTTTTTTGTGTGTAGTGCAGTTTACTTAAGGAATTATCACTCTTACACAGTTACCTGATATGTGATAAGAGAAGAGAGTGTATTATTAACTGACAGTTAACTAGTAAAACCAATGCAGGTTTAAGACGATTTCAGCCTAGGACACTTCAGGCAAAACAAAAAGAAAATGAAAGAAAATCGGCCTGCTTCGTACGATGACTGCTGATGACATGAACAGAAATTCATCTTTTTGTGTGTCCTTTCTTCTGTCAAACATTAAATAAAAAACATCAAGCATATGTCAGTTAGGCACTCATGATGTGATAATTAAATGAGTGCGTGAGATAATAAAGAGTGCTTGCATTTCCCTCGCGTCCACCTCTGGATTTAGGCTTAACATTGCACAATATCACGTTAATTGCTTTTTTGGAGATTAAACATCTAAGTCTTTTCTGTTTTGCATAATTTCAAGCTTCATTGCATATAGATTTCTTTGCCAGATTTCTCACACTAGCAAAGTAAATGTCAATTTAAACATATAATACCGAATGAATTCATTCATCTATCTACCCACTTGACCAGTCCTTACAGGTCGGGGCAAAATAAATTAGCCGTACAGGAAGAAAGCACCCAAACTTAAGAGATGGGGAAGCACACTTACATACGATTAAAGCTTATCATCCACAGTGTTTTAAAATCCTCAAATGTTTCTATCAAAATGTAAACCCCACTTATCTAAACCAGTCAGGTAACTGGAGCATCCATACTTAAAAACATTAAGTTTTAAACTTGTTTCATATATATATATATATATATACAGTCATATATACAGTCATGGTCAGAATTATTGGCACCCTTGGTAAATATGAACAAAGAAGGCTGTGAAAATAAATCTGCATTGTTAATCATTTTGATCTTTTATTTTAAAAATTCACTCACATCTAACCTTTCATTGGAGAATAAGAATTTAAAATGGGGGGAAATATCATTATGACAAA